>NC_057397.1:51508065-51653608 GCF_019320065.1 Cervus canadensis | reverse complement strand
GAAACAGTGTCAGACTTTATGTTTTTGGGCTCCAAAATCACTGCAGATGGTGACTGCAGCCATGAAATTAAAAGATGCTTACTCCTTGGAAGGAAAGTTATGACCAACCTAGACAGCATATTAAAAAGCAGAGACATTACTTGGCCAACAAAGGTCCATCTAGTCAAGGCTATGGTTTTTCCAGTGGTCATGTATGGATGTGAGAGTTGGACTGTGAAGAAAGCTGAGTGCCGAAAAATGGATGCTTTTGAACTATGGTGTTGGAGAAGACTCTTGAGAGTCCCTTGGACTGCAAGGAGATGCAATCAGTCCATCCTAAAGGAGATCAGTCCTGGGTGTTCATTGGAAGGACTGATGCTGAAGCTGAAACTCCAATACTTTGGCCACCTCATGGGAAGAGTTGACTCATTGGAAAAGACCCTGATGTTGGGAGGGACTGGGGTCAGGAGGAGACGGGGATGACAGAGGATGAGATGGCTGGATGGCATCACCGACTCGATGGACGTGAGTTTGAATAAACTCTGGGAGTTGGTGATGGACAGGGAGGCCTGGTGTGCTGCGATTCATGGGATTGCAAAGAGTCAGACAAGACTGAGAGACTGAACTGAACTGACCTGAACTGAAGACTTCTCATGCCGGGACTAAAAATCCCACATGCTGCAACTAAATGCAACTAAAGATCCCTCCTGCCTCAAGGAAGATCAAAGATCTGATGTGCTGCAACTAAGACCTGGAGCAGCCAAATAAATATTAAAAAAAAAATAGTATGACAAGACAACCCAGACCTGGGAAGGACAGTCATGAGGAAAGAGGTTTACTAGACCCCTAGAAATAGAATGCATGGCAAGCCATACAGGGCCATGTGGGAACCACCAGAGTTGGTCAGGAGGCAAGGGGAACAGGTTTGATTTAGGAGTCCAACTTCAGTGGGCTCTGGCATGTAGAGACTATCTCAGGTTGTCTGATACCTGGCCATGTAGTTATTAGAGGGGGTGGATAGTGGTACAGAGGGTGAGAGCCTGATAAATGAGGTGGGTGGGGATAAAGGTTCTCGATTAATTACTTTGCACAGGATAGGAGCACTGGGAGATGAGTCCTCTCTTTGTCTCTAGTAATTAGCTAGCCCTGGGAGTGTCAGTCCCTCTAGGGTCAGCAAGATCCCAAAATGTCAGTGCACCGAAAACATGGAATAAAAAATCATGATTAATACAGTTCTCATAATTGATCTAAGGGAGTCTCTATTTAGATTTGGACTTAGTGACCATGGTTTTCATTTTGAAAAAAGAATCTTTTCTGATTTCAGAATATTCTGTTTTCATGATTTACTCCTTTGGATACCTCCTATGTCTTTTTTAATAAGTTGGAGATTTTAAATGTTGTCTTATTCTTGCTTCAGTGTTGTTTCCTAAAAGTTCACTTTTGTTCTCCTATCATTGTTTTTGTTCAAACAATTGAGTTTTTCCATGTGATTGGTGTCTTCTTTTCACCCACATTTTCCTATTCATACAGAAAGTTGTTTGCATAGTACTGGAGATGAGATGAATTCTATTCCAGGTTTTGAAGGTCTTTATTCAAATATTTCCTTCACAGATAGAGGGAAAATTGAAATGTTTATAATAAATTTATTTTTATTTTTTTCAGATTTCAAAGTCAGTAGGCTATTGGCTATGATCTGCAGATTAATTTACCTGTGACAGTTTGCATTTCTTTCCAATCATTTTTCTACAAACCTATTTTTTTCCCCTGGGACTTTATTGCTGGGAAATTTACCACGCTATTTAAAGGAAAGCATGGCTTATATGTAAAAGCTTACGAAATTATTAAAATTATTATGTGTTGTGTTAGCTTGACTTCCCCAGATGCAGAATCTGAGGTGGGGAATGCTGAAGCCTGAATTACATCACTGAGATTGACCTGCGGTGAGGACAGGAGGCTGGATTTTGCACCCTGTGTCAGTCATTGTCTGTGGGCTCCCCATAGTGCTGGGAGGCTGGGAGGCAGTGTGTAACTGTCTGGGTGAATCTGCTCCCATTGGTTGAATAGTTATAAACCATTAACAACCAACCAACTCACAGCTGATGTGGAATGGGCAGATGGGTGCTGGCTGGGCACCAACACTGTTTTCTGCATTTACAATAGCTCCAAGAGTCAACTAGAAAGAAAATATAGTTTCTCTTTATATTTCTGGTCATTGGATCTTAAAGTAGCCTTTTCAATGATGAGTAAATGAACATCTAGGGTTATAAAGAACTGCTATGTTTGAAAGAAGATATCTGACAAAACAAAAATCCTTAATAGTTGTGCTTCCTATGACATGAATTCATTTTAAGTTTAACAAAAATAAGTACTAAGAATATACGACCTGTATTTAGGGGTGTTTATAAAAAATATAACTTTTCAGAGGTAGTAGGCTATGTTAATTACCCACCTGAGTTCCTTTTGTATCCAAATCCCCAACAAACTGAACTGTAATGTGGTTGTCAGTCTACCAACAGAAATGAATTTTAAAGAGTATTAATAGAAAAAAAAAAGAGCTTTTATAAATAGTACTTCATATGCCTTGTACGTATTGTAAACTGTCCTAAGACTGAAAGGACTTGGGAATATGGGAAAATTTAGTAACACATCCATTCAAAATTCAAATGCAAATTTCACTTCCATTCAGTTTTGCAACATTATTGTAGTGCTCAATGATCAACACTGTCCCAGGTTTGGTGGAGGAAAGACATAAAGAAAGCCTTCAGGCTGTTGTTCCAGAGAGGAAATGCAGATGGCCAACAGGCAAATGAAGAGATGCTCAACATCCTAACCATCAAGGAAAGGTAAATCAAAACCACAACAAGCTGTCATCTCACACCTGTCAGAATGGTGATTACCAAAAAGAACACAAAAAACAAATGCTAGCGAGGATGTGGAGGAAAAGGAACCCTCCTACACTGTTGCTGGGAATGTAAACTGGTGCGGACACTGTGGTAAGCATTATGGCGGTTTCTCAAAAAAACTAAAAATAGGACTACTCCTGGGTATATATATCCGGAAAAAAACCCTCAAAACACTAATTTGAAAAGATACATGTATATGTGTAATCTCATATTGTATGTGCTTCTCAGAGGAAATAAGCTAACACAAGTGGTTATGAGAGTGGTCCAGGAGAACAGATGGAAGGATGAGGGTGTGGAACTATCTCACTAAGCACTTGGTGGGCAGAGAAGATGCCATCCTGAGCAGATCATCCCTGGAAAACTTTGGTGTCCCAATTGCTAAATATCTCACTAATGGAAGCCTGGTGAAGCACACCAGTGTGGGGAAATGCCCTTGTAGAAGTGTGACGATTGAGAGATAAACGGGGAGGTGGAGGATGTTTATGAAGGCAGCAGCCCAGCTTCAGAACAAAATGAAGATCTGGTAGAATCACATAGTTCTAGAGACACTTGAGCGTTCATCATCTCAGACAGGGGCTTCCTAGGTGGCGCTAGTGCTAAAGAACCTTCTTGCCAATGCAAGAGACGTAAGAGATGCAAGTTTGATCCCTGGGTTGGGAAAATCCCCTGGAGGAGGCATGGCAACCCACTCCAGTATTCTTGCCTGGAAAATCCCACAGACAGAGGAGCCTGGTCGGCTACAGTCCATGCGGTCGCACAGAGTCGGATACAACTGAAGAGACCTAGCACGCACACGTGTACCAGACAAGCCACCCACACCTCCTGAGATCACAAATGAAGATGCAGGCGCTTTAGAATGGAAGGTGGAGGAGCATGACGATGAGTTCCACTTGTGGCCTGGTGACTAACCACAGTGACTGAAATTCTGGTTCACCCCACAATGTCCCCTTCAAAGATTCTCCTCAGGGAGAGGGACCCACAGGAACTGTGGGGAAATTGTTCTTAAAACCTTCATGAAGTAAGAGATCTGTAAGACATAAAGGCTGGCTGTGTAGCTGTGGAAATACATTGCTGTGCCCTCCTGCTACAGGGAGCATAACTAACTGATGGCCTCTGCTGTTGAGTCTGAAATCAATGCCCATGTTTGCATGGAGACTGTTTCCCAATGGCTATTCCTACTTAGTGGCTGAGCATAGCAGGGGTTTTAAGGCAGGTTCATCCTAGTGAGGTGTGGGAAAGTCACATGGGTGACATATGACATTAAAATATTATATATATACACACACATATGTGTAATGAAAGAAAAATCTTAGTTTTTATTATTTCATCAATAAGAGTTTTTAAATGTTAAGAAATCTCAGTCTCTTTGTTTGCTGATTATGGTGATCATTTTACAATATAGACAAACATCAAATCATCATGTTGTATACCTGAAACTAACACATTACATATGTCAATTATATCTCAATTAAAAAATGAAACCTCAGGAATCACACAATTAAAAGGAACAGAAGGCATGAAAATGAGACACAAATAGCCAGGACATGAAGTATGTTCTTTCTTCTCTCATCATTAAAGGAATTTTATAGGAATCTTTCATGATTAAAGGAATTGTAAAAGTGAGATATTTTCTCACCTTTCAGGTTTGCAATAATTGATTGAGCTAACCCAGTGCTTTTAAGGATATTGGGATGAGGGTAAACTCATATACCATTTTTGCGAGGTAATCACTGATTATTGAAAGTTTTGTGGAGGGCAGTCTTTTTACTATTTATCGAAAATTTTAAATGACATTTCCTCTAACACAATGATCCTATGGTTAGGAAGTGTTCAGAGTAGTATAAGTAGAAGGACATTGGACTACACTATTGTCTGTGATAAGCAAAAACTTCCTGGGAGCTAATACTTATTGAATGCTTACTGTATGCCAAAAAGAAGGCTGAGTGCTAAAGAACTGATGCTTCTGAACTGTGGTGCTGGAGAAGATTCTTGAGAGTCCCTCGGACAGCAAAGAGATCAAACCAGCCAATGCTAAAGGAAATCAACTGGAATATTCATTGGAAGCACTGATGCTGAAACTGAAGCTCTAATACTTTGGCCACCTGATGAGAAGAGCTGACTCATTGGAAAAGACCCTGATGCTGGGAAAGATTGAAGGCAGGAAGAGAAGGGGACGACAGAGGCTGAGATGGTTGGGTGGCATCACCAACTCAATGGACAGGAGTTTAAGCAAATTCTGGGAGATAGCGAAGGACAAGGAAGCCTGGTGTGCTGCAGTTCATGGGGTTGCAAAGAGCCGGACATGGCTTAGCGACTAAACATTTTATGTTAAAAACTGTTCTAAGCAACTTACATGCATTAGCTTGTTAATCCCTGCAGCAATCCTTTGAGGTAGGTACAGGTGAGGAAACTAAGGCACAGAGAGGTTAAGTCACTTGTCCAAAGTCTGGTTAGTGGTGGAGACGAGATTGAACCCAGACAGTCTGGCTCTGGTGTCCAAGATCTTAACCACTATCCACATTACTTTTTTTTTTTTTTTAATTTGTCTGCATTGGATCTTAGTTCCAGTATGAGGTTTTAGCTGCAGCATGAGGGATCTTTCCTTGTGGCACATGGGCTTCTCTCCAGTTGTGGCTAGCGGGCTCCAGAGTGAGCGGGCTCAGTAGCTGTGGTTCTCAGGCCTAGTTGTCCAGCAGCACGTGGAATCTTAGTTCCCTGACCAGGGATCAAACCCGTGTTCCCTGTGTTGAAAGGCAGATTCTAAACCACTGGACCACAAGGGAAGTCCCCACATTACTTCCAGATAAATCGTGGCACAGATTCACAATTGCTTAGCCAAAATTTTGAAATTCAGTTCTGAAAACTGAAAGCTCTAATTGGAAAACATGTGATGAAAAATCAGACCGACCTAACTGAATTCAAATGGCAGCAAAACCTGAAACAAACTGACATGAATCTATTTATAGCTATTTGCCACATTTGGTGACTATTAATTAATGTTTCACTGCAGAAATATTAATGTATTTGATTATAGGATGATGTCCATATCCTGTTGGATGTTTCATAATATATAGCATATACACTGTATGTGGATGAATTAAATACTTGAGATTTAGAATCAGTAGTAATGGAAAACTGGGATGAGCTGAAGGAGAGGGAGGCTTGAAGAGGGACTCATGGATTAGTAATTTATATACCTACATAGATTTGTAAGCCATTCACTGAAAAAGGAAACATTATAATGGGATGAGTTTGGAGGAAGAAATGAGTTAAATTGGATGTGTCTTTGAGGCATCAGCAGGGGCATTGGGTAGGCAGCTGGATATATTGATGTGGAAGTCTAGGACAGTTCTCAGCTGGAGATGGAAATTTGTGTTTCACAAGCAGGGTGTGTGAAATGCTGTTGACAGATCAAGTAAGGCAGGATTTGATTTAGCCATCTGTAGATTATTGATAATGTTAGTGAAAGCTGTTTCCATGAAATGTTAGTGGTGGAATCCTGGGCTGAGTGATGAGCGGTAGGGAGGAAATAGAGATAGAAAATACAGATGACACTTTCAAGAAGTTTGGCTTGTAAGCAGGGAGAGGAAAAAGTGGTAACTGGAGAAGGTTATGAGCATAGAGGGAGCATTATTGAGGCTTGAGCTTAAGAACACAAAATGGAAAAGGCACAACCACCATGCAGGTTTTCTAAGTAAATGCAATGGAGTAGGATCCAGAAAGCTAGTGGAAGGATATAACTGAGGAGGAAAAACAGATGATTTCATGTTTTAGAATGGGATGATGGCACATGTGCAAATTCTGTGTACACAGGTCTCAATGCTTAGAATCATTTTAAAAAGATAAAGAATTCCCATCGGAGAGCTTCAAGCTAGTGCCTTATCTAATGGGGCATGGGTGTGGAATGCATATGTTGATTTCATGAGAGGAGAAGAGATTTGTTCATTGTGGCAGGGCACTGTCAGGCAGTTTTGAGAGTCTGTTGAGATAAGAGTTAATGGTTTATTTTGATACCAAACTGCAGCATTTTCCTCAGCAAGGCATTCTCCTAACAAGGCTGTTAGGATTTGAAAGTAGACATATCCCCCGTGCAGAGAGCTAGGCCCCTTAAGCAGACCCTTCTCTGTTCAGAGAAAATTGGCTTTTTGCTCCCCCCCGCCCCGAAAGCATAGTTTCCCATTTCTAAGTGGTTATTGTAGCCAAGGTACTAAGCTGAAGGTTATAGTATATAATTATTTTTCTGGTATTGAATTCCCTGCTTTTAAATTTTTATTTGTATGGGGATATCGTTGCTTTACAAAGTTGTATCAGTTTATGCTGCACAATGAATTGAATCACCTATATGTGTACATACATCCTCTCCTTGTTGATAACGTCCTCACCCCACCCCCATCCCACCCATCCAGGTCACCACAGAGCTCCCTGGGCTATACAACAGCCTCCCACTTAGCTATCAGTTTTACACATGATAATGTATATGTGTCAATCCCAATCTCCCAATTCATCCCACCTTCCCTTCATAGTATAGAATTTAAACCAAGTTTGGGCTCAGAGTCAAGTGTTCTTAATTGGAATTCCAATTCGGCCTTTACTTAGCTGGGTGTCTTCCAGCAAATTATTTCACCTTCCTATGCCTCAACTGCCGCGTCTCTTAAAATGGGTTAATTGATGGAAAACACTTGGAATAGTACTTGCACATCCATACTCAAAAGATATGAGACCCTGCTCATGGCCTGATGGATAATAATATGAAAGTCAGTAAACCACGCAGTCTGGCTTCAGAACCTAGGCTCTTAAATAGTATGCATGACTTCTCAGGGAGCCCACATGTTTGCTGCCACTTTTAAGATTTATAAATGCCATCTAAAGAAGTAGAGCTCTTTGAAGTATGCCCTTATATTTTCAGTTTGTTCACTAAAAGTCAATGAAGAATAAGTACTTCATAAAATATGCTCTGTAATACTGTACTGGGTGATTAAGTGAACCGACATTTGTATAATGAGGTCCCAGTCAGTGTGGCAGCATCCAGGGGGAGTAAGGGAAAGAGGGGAAGAGAGGGGTGGGGGGAGAGGGGGAGAGACAGAATACTCTGGGGTCTGGGTCTTTTCTTATAAGGGCACTAATCCTATTCATGAGAACTGCACCCTCATGATATAACCATTCTTCAAAGTCCCTACTTTCTAACGGAGTTAGATTTCAATATATGAATTTAAGAAAAGCACAAACATTTAGTCCATAGCACTCCTGAATACAATCTGTGAATTTGAAATATTTGTTAATAGAATAGCTCACTTAATGAGAAGTATGAAAAATGGAAGGGCTTCCCCTGTGGCTCAGCTGGTAAAGAACCTGCCTGCCGATGCACACACACTTGGAAAATGCAAAGTACCAAGAATAGTCCTGCATTAGGGTTATTGCATTCTGTGTTCCTTGTGGCCTTCAGCATTCATATTGATTGTTTTCTTGGTTGCTTTTAGATTTTTTCCCCGTATAGGTTTTATTTTAACTCTTTCTTTCCTTTGTTTTTCACTATTTCCCCAAAGAGTGCTTGCTGCCTTTTCTTCTCTGCCCCCCAGTTCTCAGTTTTATGCATATTGCTAGTTACTCCTTGGGCCTTTTAAACCCAATTTGTGAAGATCTGTGTTTCCCTGTAAGATAATTGCCTATTTTTCAAATGGTGCAACTGAAGGATAAAACCTTGGTTTCCTAGAATACTCAGGGAATGAGTCACTCTGTTCTGCTTACAAAAGTCTTCTGTGGGCATTTAGTAAACACTTTGGATATCCCAAGCTCTGTGTTTTAGTAATTTTTGAACAAAAATGTATCATTAGCTTGCTTTACTTGTAAAAGCATACTGTCAGTTTGACACATAGGCAATATGATCCCTACCAGTGTTATAGAGATTCTGATGATTTCTTAGTAATTCCTTACATTAGCGCAATTTTCAGATTGAAGTATTTAAATTAATTTATTTTAAAATGTTAATCTTTTAAGAGAAAGTCATTATTTGACTTAGGATAAACACCATGAATTAAATTTCTTCATCCTTGTTTTATTCCATAACTCATAACCCACGCTTATGATCCAGAGACATGCTTCTTTAGGATGTGATACTCATTTTGTTGTCCATCAGAAACAATCATTTAAAAGCTACCTTTGGTGCCGCAGGAGCAGTATTATTAATGATTTGAAACCAATGAAAATGCTTTCAATTTAAAAACATTTGGCTTTTAGATTTGGCTACTTTGTGCTTAATCTCAGCCCCATGTCTCTCCTGTCAACCTCCTTCTTTTCCCCAAAAGACTAAGATGAAAACCATAGTTTGTATTCAAAGCTATTGATAAACAGTGTTTCCTCTGAATGTTTGGTGCATTGCCCCGTATGTGGCAAGACTCCATAGATCATGAAAATCAACATTATCATTAATGTCTCAACACCAATAATTTAAAGGAAGAACAACCCTTAATTTAAAAATAAAAGTGAATCAGCAGTAAGGATGTTGCTGCTGCTAGGATTCTCATACATCAGAATACTTTTACCAGGGTATTTAAAAACTCCAAGTTATGGAAAATTGTTTTCAGAAGAAATGATAAAGGAAGAAAAAAGGTAAGAATATTTACAAAGTTATTATATGGTAAGCATGGGTGAAATTTGAGTATTTCACTGTTTCAAAAATTGTCACAGCTATAACAACAAGGATATTCTTTCAGCATCTATACTTACTATTATGGAGAAAATTAAAAATGTTTTCTGGTGAGTGTCTTAATCACGTAAAAGTAATTTATTGAGATCCTATTGCATGTAGTTCTCTCCTATGTGTTATTTTTAGAGAGGTATGTGGGTTTTGATTATTATAGGGGAATATTTATATATCTTTGTATCTGGGGAGAGTATACTCTTTCTAATACCATGATATAAACATTCATTGTTTAGAGTAGTATAAAATATAGCACTAAATACATAGGTTTTTACTGACTTTGGAAAACGTTATCTGAAGAGTGAAGAATAAATCTAAGTAGTGGAATCATATACAATCTTCTGGTTTCACTAAATCCTCTTTCTAAGTTTTACAACTTCGACTGAATACATCAATCACCTCCTCATTCTGGAAGCCTGTAGTATCATGATTTTTATTACAATGACTTTCATATTTCTCTTTTTATGTCTTTTTAGATGGGTGCCTCTTTCTCTTGTGCCTTAAATGTGGCTTCACCCAGGAATGCTCTTTGGTCCTCTTTAATTTTTTTCTGCACATTTCTTCTCAGCGATTGTAACAGCATGAATTCTGTAGCCTTAGGCTCTACAAAACTACATAAAGAGCATTTTATAGATTCTTGAATTCATTCTTTTATCAAAAGTTATAAAGAATGTCTATGTATCTATGGAAAGTGATGGAGAAGTAAAGATGAAAAAGGTACTATCCTTGCTCACTATTATCTCAGAGGTTACAGAGAGAGAGACAGACCTGGAAACATTCTCCTCAAGTGTTTTTAGGGGCTAAATTAGGAATGCAAAAAAAGACCATAGTGGAACAAAGGAGTGAGTCACTGATTCCACTTTTATAGGAAAGGCAACTTGAATCTGGAATATACCGGCAGACAGCTTCCTATCAAGGCATTTCCTGGCCTACTTGTACTGGAGTTCAAAACAAATAGATATTTTCCTTCATACCCAGTTTTGGCAAAGTCTTTCTAATGCACCAATCTAAACCAAGCACAATGGAAGCTTTCAAATTCAAAAATTACAATGACTTGAAAGTAATCTTGGATTCTTGAAATTTTTCTAATTCAGAACCAGTTCTTGTCTAAACCAGGAAACCCTCAAGAAACTCAGAAAACACAGGATAAGGAAATCCCTTATTATGAATGTGTCTGTAATGGGTGTGTGTGTGTGTGTGTGAGCACGAGCATGTGCACACATGATGACCAGCGTTTCAGCTGCAAGTGTGAGCAGACAGTCAACTTGCTTGTACTTAAATAGGAAATCTGGGTCCTGGAACAGGTTGTGAACTTCCAAGTGAGAAGGGCAATTGAAAGAATCAACCCAAGCTGCTAAATGCTCCAGGGGATTCTCTAGGAGCTTCAGAAATGTCCCTCTGAGGGCAATCTTCAAACCGTTTCCCTCCCATTTTCTGTGTTGGCCTTTTACTAGAATTTCTCCCCTTAATTTTCATATTGCTTTGGATGTATTACATTTTTGTCTCCTTCATTAAAAAATATTATTCTGGTAAATCCAATAGTTTTAATTAGAGAATTAATGATTATCAATACTTTAAATCAATGATTTTAATTGGTTCTTTTCAGATCTATTTTATATGATTTTTGAATGCATATTTCATAATTCCTTTTTCTACTTTATGGGTGTTATTCCCTGATTTTCTCCTTGAGAATACCAGAACAAAACTTCTTTTTTCCTAATCTTCTGTTATTTCTAGATTAGTAGATTTCTACTAATCTAGAAATAACAGAATTAGTCGAATCTGTTAGTAGAATTTATTTCTATTTTGTCTGGATTTAGTAGAATCTGTTTTTTCTACTTTACCTGGATTTAATTCTTTTGTATATATAGGTAATTTGTGGATACACATACACAGATACACCAATAACACCACCACAAATCAATGGGAAATGGATGTATTATAGATAAACTGCCTAATTCTATGTTAAAACACACACATACACAAAACTTCACTCCTACCAAGTACAAAGAGGTTCTTTATTTGAGTTAAATCTGATTGTGAAGGCCAAAACAATAAAAGTTAATAGGAAAAAATAGTCTCCTATGGTAAAAGAAAAAATTAAATTAAATTTTCAAAGCATTAACCAAAAGGAAAAGAATAGATGAAGTGAATTACATCCAAATAAAATATTCTGTTCAAAATGGGATACCATGGACAAAAAGTTAAGAGAGAGATAATATACTGTCCCTATTACAAAGAGATTTATGATTAAACCTACCAAGCTTTTATGATTTCTTAGTCATTTAAAATATCCTGTCTTTTAAAATTTCTATTTTACCAAGACTTTTAGAACTGAATTTTCTTACTATGTGTGTATACCGCTTTCATAATTTAAAAAAGAATTATTGTCCGGTAGGGTCTATAAATGTGTGTGTGTGTGTGTGTTAGTCTTTCAGTCCTGTCCGACTCTTGCAACCCCATGGACTGCAGCCAGCCAGGCTCCTCTGTCCATGGAATTCTCCAGGCAAGAATACTGCAGTGGGTAGCCATTCCCTTCTCCAGGGGATCTTCCCGACCCAGAGACTGAACCTGGGTCTTCTGCATTGCAGGCGGATTCTTTACTGTCTGAGCCACCAAGGAAGCCTTATAAATGTATACCAGCGAAGAAAATAGACATTATGTTTCTTAATGTGTGAGTCAAGAATTCTCTTCATCAGAACCTGGTTAATGGGTTTAAAATGCAGATCCCTAGGTCCCACACCGGCCCTATTTAAACTCCCTCTGTATTGGGAAATTCTTTTCTAGACTTCAGGAAGCTGGATTAGTCTTCCCAGAAATCGCCACAGGAATCCACACTTCCTCTAATAGGTTGATTCTACGATCTGTTCTGCAGATGTTCTTACCACTCTTTGGCTACTGGCACTTATTTACATGGTAATTTAATTGCAACTTCTCCTTATAGGAGGTACAAATGGTCTAACGGAATCGTGTTTCCTTTGGATAGATTGACTTATTTATTATTTAGATGAGGTAAACATATGTTTTAAAATCCAAAGTCTGAAAAATTTCTTCTTTTCTCATAATACGCCTTACCATAATGGTATTGCTGGTGGAAGGAAAAGCAGAAAAGTGGATAAAATAAGAAGGAAAAAAATAGGAATTTGGGGGAATAAAGATCATCATTTCCCCTCAACGATGCTTCGGATTGTAGAGGTTCTTAGTTTCCACTTCTGAAGGATAGACACCACTTACCTATGTTCAAGTGTGAAGATTTGAGAAGAGCTTTAGAATTCAAGAAAAGAACTGTTTGCATGTTGCCAAAATCTTGCTACCATCTTCGGGGCTACCATCTTTGCATCTACCATTGCAAGGGAGGGTGATCAATGTTGACTTTAAATGATTAGTGAAGATTGCAAGGTCATAGAACATTTTCTGTAAAGAGCCAGGAGATACATATTTTATTGTGGACCATATACTCTGCAGAACTATTCAAACCTACTTTTGTAATATAGAAGCAGCCGTGTACCATATGCAAATAGTGGGCATGACTGTGCTCAAATAAAGCTTTATTTACAAGAACAGACTGTAGATCTGGCCCACAGGCAGTGTTTTTCAGACCTCTGGCTCAGATGTAAAGCACACTGGCTCATATCTGGTTGTACATTGGCTTTAGTTATTGTTCCTAAGATCAAGAGTCAGGAGCTCAGAAGAAGGGGTTGGGTTGGTAGCAGAAAAGTAACTGTCTTGGCATAGAGACTTATCTACACAAATAAAGTTAGAGTTTATTCAATGGGATTGTTGTTTACAGTGACAAATCAACACCTTCACAGCATTAAAAAAGGTAAACTAGTGGGTTTCCATTTTCATGGAGATTTTAACGTGACACAATGGCCTTTTTACTATGCCATTTTAAATAATTACCATTAGCACTGAGGCTATTAATTCAGTATAATCAGGGAATGTAAAGGTCAGCTAGCATTACACTGTATCCATCACTAAACCTCCCCATGCTTTATAATTAAGTTTGCTTGTCAGACTTTTCAATATTATTTAGAGATTTGGCCATTCCTACCAAAATGAAATGAGAGTATTAGCAAGAAATAGTCAGTGTTCATTCACATTAAGAATTCTATTTAATGTGTTTTTCCAGTTACATTAAGCAGGAGAGACTTTCATTTATTTCCATGTGCCCTTGCTTGGTGTGGGTGAGTAGAAGGGACATCACTTATTGATCTCAGATTTAATGAGCAGCAGTTACTTGTTAGCTCATGTTCTTCTGTCTTCTTTCTTCTTCTCTTGCCCAGTGAGCCAAACAACCATTATCATGAACTTCCATCATACCTTTGTCATGCCCTTCCTTACTGATTGGGCTGCTTTTGAAATTCAGGCATTTTGAGCTTGCAACACTCACTTGCACATGTCAGTCTACAGATACAGTGTTACATTTAAACCACTATCACTCTATTACCCTCCATCTTCTTAACAAGTGAAATGGATAATTGAAAATTATATTCTTCTTATAATATACAGCACTGAACAGCAAACAAAAAACTTAATAGGGAAATACTTTTAAAATTGGGAAGGGTGTAGTCTCATTATAGAGTCCCCAATTTAAAAGGGTTTTCTAGAGGTTTCAGTTTATCTCCACAAAGTCTGTGTTTAAAGCATGCCAGAAAATGGGTACTAATTTCATGAGAAGCAGGGGCTGCAGTCTTTCTGGATTTTGTCATGTCTCCCCCAGGTGGCATTAGTGGTAAAGAATCCACCTGCCAACGCCGGAGATTTAAGAGTCGTGGGTTCGATCCCTGGGTCAGGAAGATACCCTGGAGGAGGAAATGATAACCCACTCCACTATTCTTGCCTGGAGAATCCCATGGGCAGAGAGCCTGGTAGGCAACAGTCCACAGTGTCACAAACAGTCCAATAGGACGTGACTGAAGTGGCTTAGCACTGCTCTTTGAGAAGTGATAGATAACTATGCATCACAGCACACTACAATAAAATGGGTGATATTTTCCCCATAGCCATTCTAGCACCTACAGGTCCTATGGTAACAAAAGCTTACCTCTCCTACTTCAGACTCTATGACATTTTCACCGTTCCTTTCAGAATCACTATTCTTTCCATACTATTTTTTTCTCTCTAGCTTCATTGCTGGAGTTTAATCATTCATTGTTATCTTGCTTATTGGGTTTACCTGCTGGCTGGCTTTTCTAACACCAGCCTTGACTTCTGTGATTCTTCCTTCCCACTATTATCAAAATGACTTTTCTTACTTGCAAAAATAATTATGTCACTTTTCTGTTCAGAATTCATCCAGGACTGTAAATTGGTTACAAGAAGAAAATTTGGGATCCTAAGCGTGCTACATTAGTCTAGGTTCACTAGAAAATAGAGTCTAAGACAGAGTACTTCATCTGGAGGATTCTTTTTTTTTTTAAATAAAAGATTTATTTATTTATTTATTTAGTTTTATTTTTTGACTGTAGTGGGTCTTTCATTGCTGCACTCGGAATTTCTCTAGTTGTGGCGAGTGGCGGCTACTCTGTTGCAGTGTGAGGGCTACTCCTTGTGGTGGCTTTTCTCATGTTGTGGAGCATGGTCTCTAGGTATACAGGCTTCAGTAGTTGCAGCTCGAAGGCTCTAGAACTCAGGATCAGTAGTTGTGGTGTACAGGATTATTTGCTCCTTGGCATGTGGGATCTTCCTGAATCAGGGATCAAACTGGTGTCCCTTGCATTGCCAGGCAGATTCTTAAGCACTGGATCACCAGGGAAGCCCAGAGGACGCTTTCCCCTACCCCTTTCTTTCTTTTTTTTTTTAAAGATTCCACAGCATGTGGGATCTTAGTTCCCTGACCAGGGATCAAACCTGTGTCCCTGCATTGGGAGCACAGCGTCTTAACCACTGTACAGATAGGGAAGTCCCTTCATGTACTTAATTTGGAAAGTGATCTCAGAGAGCAAGAACCTTCCCTGAAGGGGAAGATGTGACCTGTGTTATTTCTGAGCAGGAGTCTTTAAGAGTTAGTTCATTTCAAACTCCCTGACTACCCCTTTCCCCATCCTTCCCCCTGGCAAACGTAAGTTCAACATGTATACACTGCTGTGTTTAAAATGGATAACCAACAAGGCCTACTGTATAGCCCATGGGCCTCTACTCAGGGTAGAGGCAGCCTGGACGGGAGGGGAGTCTGGGGGAGAATGGGTACATGTATATGTGTGGCTGAGTCCTTTTGCTGTTCACCTGAAACTGCCACAACATTGTTAATCAGCTATATCCCAATACAAAATAAAAAGTTTAAAATCAGAGTGCTTCTGCCATGTTCCCTTCACCCTGCAATGGTGACTGGTGACAGATGACAGCTGAATGGGACAGAACCTTATTGCCGCATATCTAGCTGATGAATATTCTTATTGATACAGATGCCATAAAAGACACGAGCTTTGCCTTTTTCTGTTCGCCATCTTCTGTTTTCATCCTCATGCTGGTCACTCTGTATTCTCAAGACGGCTGCTGCAACTTCCGGAATCATTTCAAAGCTGGAAGAAGAAGTGAAGAGGCGTGGTATCAGGCAAATCATGTCTTTTCACCTGAGAATGCAAAAAAAGAACAAAGACCTTCTGAGAAGCTTTTCGGAAGACTTTCTCTTCGTCTCTTTGGCCAAGGAAACTGGGTTAGGTGGCATCCACTAGTCCTGGGAGAGCCGTGGAAGCGAGCACAGTGTGACCCCAACAGAAACCGGGAAGAAGGGAGAAATGATGTGTGTATGCTGCCACAAGGGCATCACCATGGGAAAAGTCCCTTTTCCCAAAATAAGAAGAAGAACACTGGATACTGCAATGAGGCCAAACTCCAGTGAGACTAACTTAAAAAAAAAAACACCTCCGTTTTAGGTAACCAATGAACTACCAAAAACTGCCTTCGGAGTAATTCTCTGTACCACTCTGAATGTCAACCCATACATTTTATGAACCAATCCCCACTTCCCAGATTATACAATCATATAGGTTTTAGTTAAAACAAAAAAGAATCTGAAGCAAGATGTATCCGTTCTGTTACTTTTTCTCATATACAAGGCACTTCATTTTGGTATGGAGGAGAATTAGATTGATGTGCTCGTGATATTCCTCCTCTCAAAGACGTTAAAGTGATTCATGTATATTTTTGAAGACTCAAGAAATCGTGACACTAGTTATTTCATAAACTTTAGTGATCTTTTGGAGACTTAAAATTGACTGGAGCTATGTTCTAATATCCTATAGATAACTAGGGTTGCTGAGTTTTATATCCAATTACTATACTTTCACTTTCTTTCATATTTTCCATTTTTGGGAAATCACATGTACTGCCCTTGTCCTCCTTCTTCTTTTTTAAAATAAATGTCTTTAAAATGGCATGCCCTTTTTTAGAAGAGCTCCATTTTTAATTTGGACTTCTTGATGTACATTATACAAAATCAGTGTTGCTTTTTATAATTTTAAAATCCTCCTTGATGGTATAATGTGCTCAGCATATGTATGGGGGTGGTGGTGGAGAAGGTAGGCATTTAAGACACAGTTTTTCCTAAATTTGAGGATTGTCCTTTGATTTGGTTTGAAAATCTAGTTACTAGTCACTTTGTTAGTTCCTTGAAGATCTTAAATAATATAGAAATATCCTGAGCTTGGTAATGTTCAGAGCTCTGTTCTTCCCTTAGGGCCCTGATTCTGATATAAGCAAGTTTGGGCTGAAGCTGCCATTTCCTCACTCGGCTTGATTGACAAGGTTATGATTTTGGAAGACGTGTTTCTGGTTCACTCTGAAGTGGCTTCACTTCAGTGAGGCACTCAGGGGAGGCTCCAGTGTCCTGAACATCAGATATTCTTTCCAGCATCTCCTTTGTTAATGATGGAGTATAGAAAGGCACTGGTCACTTAGAGAATGGAGTCAGACACTGGGTCTACCAGGACCCACTCTGACATCCAGGAGGTCTATGGCCAGATCTCAGCCTTACAAATGTGTGAAACTCTTTGGAGACCTGTATGAGATTCTTAAAATGGCAGCGTACTAATCACATTACAATTGAGGCTAAAAGTAATAGGGTGTTGTTTAAAACACTTAAAACTTGAAGTCTTATCAAGCTGCTTAATGTGAGGGGTAAGATGAAATTTATATCACACGGAGCTCAGTTCAGTGCTGTGTGGTAACCTCGATGAGTGGGATGGGGGTGGGGTGGGAGGGAGATTCTAGAGGGAAGGGATATATGTATACATAGAGCTAACTCACTTCATTGTATAGAGGAAACGAACACAACATTGTAAAGCAACTATGTTGTTGTTCAGTCACTAAGTCACGTCTGACTCTTTGAGACCCCATGGATTGCAGCATGCTGGGCTCCTCTGTCTTCCACTATCTCCTGGAGTTTGCTCAAATAGGGCTTTCCTGGTGGTTCAGGTGGTAAACAATCTGCCTGCAATGCAGGACACCTGGGTTTGATCCCTGGGTTGGGAAGATGCTCTGGAGAAGGGAACAGGTACCCACTGCGCTATTCTTGCCTAGAGAATCCCATGGACATTCTGAATGACTAACACTTTCACTTTCTTTCATACCTGTATTAAATAATACTAAGAAAAAAAATAGTTTTTTTTTCTTTTAACACTACCTCACTTGCTCACATGCTTAATGCCTCATAAAAGATTAACCTTGTCCAAAGAATCGTTTGACCCTTGACTAGCTTCTGAGAGATAACCTATAAGTCTCTGGAATATCCTACCTCTTATCCATGTATTAACCAGGCCCAACCCTGCTTAGCTTCTGAGATCAGAGGAGATTTGGTACATTCAGGGTGCTAGGGCTGTAGGCTGGAATATCCTACCTGGTAAAAGTTATATTTGTATACTTGAGGGTCTTGAGCATGCCAGACCCTCCATGTTAGCAGTGTGATTTAGGATGAGGGCATTGGGCCAGGCAGTATCAGGTTCAGAGTCTGGAGACTAAGGTCAGCCACAACTATGGGACCAGCTCTGATAAAACCCTGGATTCTGCTTAGTTGCTCTGTGGCATGTGGGATCCTAGTTCCCCAACCAGGGATCAAACTCATGTCCCCTGCCTTGCAAGGTGGATTTTCCACCACTGGACCACCAGGGAAGTCTCATAAAATGAGATTTTTTTCTTAGCTTGGTGGCTAAGATCACCAATGAGTGTTGGTTTTTTTTTTTTTTCAATAAGAAAATGGCAAATTGTCAACAAATCCTGCAGGATATTTATTTAAAAATCAATACTAAATAGGAAAATCATTGGGAGAACGATTGCTACATTTAGTATAAAATAAAAATTGGGCTACTAGAGATAGGGGGAGAGGGGAACAGAGAGGCTTCTTACAAGTTGTCATTCTTCAATTAAAGATTACATTCTATTTTGGTAGTGTCTCCGCCGAGCATTCCCACAGTTTTTAATAGTTCAGTCTCAGCTGTCAGGAACATTTGTGTTAATTTTCCCTGTTCAGCACACATAGGAATTGCTGTGCCTGTTGTTTGCAGATACCAAAGTTGGCTTCCTAATAATGTGACTGAAAATGTCCATCAAATATAGCTGTAAAAATTGCCTTCTGTTTCCTGAAAATCTGGGGATGCTGAAATTCATCTGCTGAGATAATATATCATATTAAAAATTCAGTGTAACAACAAACCCATTTAGAGATTAGATTTCTTTTTCTACATTAGTGGACTGGTGGAGATGAAAGCAGGACAGCATGTAATTATCTTTTTAGGCCTCATTATTAATAGTTTCACAGGGAGGGGGATTTCTATGTCACTCTGATAACATTAACCACACATGGAGGTCAGATTCAGTAAGAACTAGTCAAAGATTACACCTGCCTCCTTTAGTGAATTCTAACACTTCTTGTTTTCATGGGGGTGTGGCCATTTGCTATCGTTGCCATAACAAATTAGAACACATTTAGCAGCAAAGGGATATCCAAACAACACCCATTCATTTTCTCGTGGTTCTGCAGGTCAGATGGGCAGGTGTGGTGTGGCTCAGCTGGTTCTCTGATCTGGGTTTCACAAGGCCATTGAAAGGAAAATGATGCTCCACAGTGCATAATGGAATCTTCCTCATTGATTTGAAATTGCCCCTGAACTGAATTAGTTCAGTTCAGTCGCTCAGTCGCGTCCGACTCTTTGCGACCCCATGAATTGCAGCACGCCAGGAGTCCCTGTCCATCACAAACTCCCGAAGTTTACTCAAACTCATGCCCATCAAGTCGGTGATGCCATCCAACCATCTCATCCTCTGTTGCCCCCTTCTCCTCCTGCCCCCAATCCCTCCTAGCATCAGGGTCTTTTCCAATGAGTCAACTCTTCACATGAGGTGACCAAAGTATTGGAGTTTCAGCTTCAACATCAGTCCTTCCAATGAACACCCACGATTTATCTCCTTTAGGATGGACTGGTTGGATCTCCTTGCAGTCCAAGGGACTCTCAAGAGTCTTCTCCAACACCACAGTTCAAAAGCATCAATTCTTCGGCGCTCAGCTTTCTTCACAGTCCAACTCTCACATCCATACATGACCACTGGAAAAACCATAGCCTTGACTAGACGGACCTTTTGAGTCTGTTTTCAAGCTCACTGGTATAATTGGAAGTGTTTAGTTCTACCGGGTTTTAGGACTGAGGTCACGTTTCCTTGTTGGCTGGTGCCTGGGGTTCCCAGTTCTAGAGGCTGCTTCTGTTCCCTGGTGTGTAGCCCCGCCCCTTTCCATCTTTAATGTCAGCGGTGGAGGGGTGTGTGGAGTTTATGCTTCAGTTCACCCTGACCTCCCCTTCTGTCCCTTCTCTCTTCTGCCTCCCTCTTCTGCTAATCTCCCCTCTGAGTCCCGCTGGAGAAATTTCTCTGCTTTACAGTCCAGTGATGATATGGCTCCCCCTGGGAAAGTACAGGATCACCTCCTTATCTTCAGGCTCATAACCTAGTTATACCTGCAACATACCTTCCCAGCAGCTACTAGGTTTAATGTTGGATTATATAACCAGATGTCAAGAATCTTGGGAGGGAGCTTCCATAGCGGCTTGGTAAAAAAATCAGCCTGCCAATGCAGGAGACATAGGTTTGATCCCTGGTCTGGGAGGATCCCACATGCCTTGGAGCAACTAAGCCCGTGCAGCACAATTATTGAGCCTGTGCTCTAGACTCCTGGAAGCCGCGACTACTGAGCCCACTTGCCACAACTACTGAAGCCTGAGTGCCTTAGAGCTCCACCAGGAGACAAGCCACCGCAAAGAGAAGCCTGTGCACCCCAAGGAAGGGTAGCCCTGGCTCGCTGCAACTAGAAAAAGCCCGTGCACAGCAACTGAAGACCCAGAACAGCCAAAAATAAATAAATCAATCTTCGGGGGAAAACAAAAAAGAATCTTGGGAGGACCGTCTTTGAAATTCTGCCTGATATGCGTGGCAAGTAGACACTAAAGTGGATGGATGGCAGTTGGAGATTCTTTGCTGACCGCACGTGGGCTAGTGTGTGAGTTAAATAAGCCCAAAGTAGGACACGACTGAGTATGCATGAGGACGTGATTCTTATTGATTCTAATTGTATTAAATGAACACATATGCCTTATTTAACTTGAATCGCTTCTTTAGAATTAAGGTTTTCCCGCTGCTGTCTTGACAGCAGGGCTCCATGGAACCTGTGTGTTCTTTCTTGCCTTCCTCTTGTTGTCTCTCAATTTACTTTCTTATGCAGGCATCAAAACTTGTGATTTGTTTTTTCTATTTCACACTTTTTACTTATGAACTTCTGAGACTTTCAGAACTGTAAGCTATGCTGATGGGCAAGAATGCCTGTGGTAGTCTTCTGCTTCACCCAGGAAACTCCTCCTTTGGTCTTTTTGTTTCTTTCTTCTTTGAGTCTTGCATTATTTTTCCATTAAAATAATTAATCTTATAGACATATGTTACTCCGCGGGGGGAGTGTGATTCTATTTTAGCATAAGGTCTTTGAAGTTTTCTGAAGTTTAAAGTTTGTATTATTACTTAAAAAAGAATCTGGAATTAGGTAACTAATTTCCAATACTACCTACACTATTTGTTAAGAATATGATTTTGGACAAGCTACTTTTTTCTTTTAAAATGGGGCTACACATATCTATCTCATAGGTCTTGAAGTTGAAAAGACCTATCATCAGCTTTTTGATAAGCATTTGTTCTCTTCTCATACCCTAGCCCCCACCTTCTCCTAAAGGCTAAAGAATCTGATGACTCCTGTTTATTGAATGTTTTAAGAATTTGGTTCAGGCTGGATCATTTCTGTGTCGCCATATTGGAAATTAACGTTGCCTCAAGGAAGTAGTTAATTGTCCTTTGGGTAGTTTTTTTTTAATTTTTAAGAAAATATTTGCCTTCATAATAAATATCTTTGGCAAGAAAATGGAATCGAATTGTTAGCTTTATAACTTTTATCCCAGCTTCTCTGATGAAAATAATGCTTGATTTATAGTATTAATTCTTAGATGTCTTTGAGCTAATATTAGGATTTTATTTTTTATCTGTTCCATTGGTATACTTGTTTTGAAAACCACTTGGTTTTAATTACATGTCTTAGTATTTAGTAATGTCAGCACCATTTAATATCAATCTTTTCCAGACTTTTATTATCTATTCTTGCTTGTTCACTTTGTATATATGAAATTTCACAATTATCTAGCTTCAAAAAATTCCTTTGTAATTTTTATCAGAACTTGTAAATTAAGTTAAATTATAGCTTATTTTTATGAAAATTAACATCTTTATAATGTGTTCTTCTCTAGTAAACTGGCATGTCTTTCCAATTGATCAAAGCTTCTTTTGTATTTTTTAGCAACTTGCAAGGCTTTTCATATAGGTCTTGCAAATGTTGGAAATTTTCTTTATTCTAGAAATTTGATCCTCTTTGCTCCCATCACAACCTTTTATTGGTTGCCTTTTGAATTTGTGGAAGCTTAGAAAGGTCATGAGCCCACTACCTTATAATTTATGGAAAAGCATGAATTACTAAAGATAATAGACTATTTCACTCAAAGCAACTGTCAGAAAACAATCCTCTATCATGTATCCAGAACTGTCATTTTTAAATGAGAATGGAACGAATTCCCCAAAGAAAATTTACACAGCAATCCCTTGTACTAACCACATTTTCTCTGAAGCATATTCCTCAGCTGACCCAAATGAGGGGTTCCTGACATGCTCCATTACCTGCTGTCAAGCTAACAGGAACACATGTTTCCTGGTTTTATTTTTCAAATGACAGTGGAATCAGATGGAAGGAAAAGAAATCACCGCATGACTAATTTTATGCTGTTCAAAGCAGATTCACCTCTTAAATAACATTCTGTCCTCACCCATGAAATTATTAGATGCTAAAAATAGATCTCGCAGAACACCATGAGCTCAATAAAATCAAATAGTTCACTTTATATTTTGACCAAATTTTATTTGTTAGATGATTTTTCTGAGTGAACTTACTAAAAAGAAAAAGCCAGCTATATATAACTGCAAGCTGCTGAAAATGCCGAGGTGAAGTCTTTGGGAAACATTATCAAGTCAAATCAAAAGGAGTAACTGGCAAAAGATGGGGCATTTGTGCTCATTTTTCACTTTCATATGTGTTCATGGAATGTGGTGAGTTGCCTTTCAGTATACATATGGACCACTTGGTCTAAAATAAATACGGACATGGGCACACACAGAGCAACCGGCCACAAAGGTCCAAATCACAGAGTAGACAGTGTGGTGCTTTGGCCAAGTACAAGTATCCTGCCTAACACAGAGGCAGTGAACCCAGCATTCTCCTCTAATGCATATGTTAAGGCCTATCCTCTCAATGTGATGGCAGTAGGAGGTGAGGTCCCTGGGAGGTGAGCTGGTGAGAAAGGTGAGGCCCTCACGAATGGAATTAATGTCTTCATAAAAGAGACTCCAGAGAGATCCCTTGCCCCTTTAACCATATGAGATTATAGTAAAAAGATGTGTAGAAGTGGGTCCCCCTAACTCCTAACAAGCCAGTACCCATGATCTTAGATTTCCCAGCTTCCAGAACCTTGAGAAATAAATGCTGTTTATAAGCCACTCAGACTGTGGTATTTTGTTATGGCAATGTAAACAGTTTAAGACAATAGACTTAAAAGTTTTTGTCTTTTTTTTTTTTTCTTTCTGTGAGAGTTTATGAAGATTAGTTAAAGAAGATGTGCGTGCATGCTTCACTTCATGTCTGACTGTGCAACCCCATGGAGCCTGCAAGGCTCCTCTGTCCATGGGATTCTCCAGGCAAGAATACTGGAATGGGTTGCCGTGCCCTCCTCCAGGGGATCTTCCTGACCCAGGGATCAAACCCACGTCTGTTACGTCTAACCTACATTGGCAGCCAGGTTCTTTACCACTAGTGCCACCTGGGAAGCCCAAGGAAGATGTTACAAAGAATATATAATAATACAGACATCACTTTGTGAGAATTTGCTGTTGCAGGAAAGATTCGTTTGAAGACTTTCTGAAGTCTTTACCAGTTAGATTAAGTAAGAATAATGGCTATTAAAATTTGTGCAAAAATTAGACCCAAAATATGGCAACTTCTACATATATTATGCTAAGCATCCTACAGGTTTTTGTGAACAGGTCAAAGCATTTATACAGTAGCCTAAGATGTGGGGAAAGGTTAGTTTTCATTCCAGTCCCAAAGAAAGGCAATCCCAAAGAATGCTCAAACTACTGCACAATTGCACTCATCTCACACGCTAGTAAAGTAATGCTCAAAATTCTCCAAGCCAGGCTTCAGCAATACGTGAACCGTGAACTTCCAGATGTTCAAGCTGGTTTTAGAAAAGGCAGAGGAACCAGGGACCAAACTGCCAACATCCGCTGGATCATCGAAAAAGCAAGAGAGTTCCAGGAAAACATCGATTTCTGCTTTATTGACTATGCCAAAGCCTTCAACTGTGTGGATCACAATAAACTGTGGAAAATTCTGAAAGAGATGGGAATACCAGACCACCTGACCTGCCTCTTGAGAAACCTATATGCAGGTCAGGAAGCAACAGTTAGAACTGGGTGTGGAACAACAGAGTGGTTCCAAATAGGAAAAGGAGTACATCAAGGCTGTATATTGTCACCCTGCTTATTTAACTTATATGCAGAGTACACCATGAGAAATGCTGGGCTGGAAGAAGCACAAGCTGGAATCAAGATTGCCAGGAGAAATATCAATAACCTCAGATATGCAGATGATACCACCCTTATGGCAGAGAGTGAAGAGGAACAAAACAGCCTCTTGATGAAAGTGAAAGAGGAGAGCGAAAAAGTTGGCTTAAAGCTTAACATTCAGAAAACTAAGATCATGGCATCTGGTCTCATCATCTCATGGGAAATAGATGGGGAGACAGTGGAAACAGTGACTGACTTTATTTTTTGGGGGCTCCAAAATCACTGCAGATGGTGACTGTAGCCATGAAATTAAAAGACACTTACTCCTTTGAAGGAAAGTTATGACCAACCTAGATAGCAGATTAAAAGCAGAGACATTACTTTGCCAACAAAGGTCCGTCTGGTCAAGGCTATGGTTTTTCCAGTGGTCATGTATGGATGTGAGAGTTGGACTGTGAAGAAAGCTGAGTGCCGAAAAATTGATGCTTTTGAACTGTAGTGTTGGAGAAGACTCTTGAGAGTCCCTTGGACGGCAAGGAGGTGCAACCAGTCCATCCTAAAGGAGATCAGTCCTGGGTGTTCATTGGAAAGACTGATGCTGAAGCTGAAACTCCAGTACTTTGGCCACCTCATGGGAAGAGTTGACTCATTGGAAAAGACCCTGATGCTGGGAGGGATAGGGGGCAGGAAGAAAAGGGGGCGACAGAGGATGAGATGGCTGGATGGCATCACTGACTCGATGGGCATGAGTTTGAGTAAACTCCAGGAGCTGGTGATGGACAGGGAGGCCTGGCGTGCTGCGATTCATGGCGTCGCAAAGAGTCGGACGCAACTGAACTGAACTGAAGATGTGGGAGGGAGAACTTACCTCTAATTGAGGTAAACTAAGGTGGAAAAGCAAGATGTGGAGTCAGAACTGCTAGTTTTTACTCATTTTATTTTAATCAATAAATTTTTTTCAAACTTATAATGTATAATTTGATTCTTTTGCCAAATTTGTCTTATCTATAACAGTTAACACTTTTAAGTGTTAATACTTTAGCATTTTTAAGTGATATTGATGTGGTATTGGTTTTATTTGACTGACAAATGATATCAGTACCATTATCTCAAAGGAAAATATGCATCTGGACATTTTAATTGAAGTGTAAAGCAATTTTATAATAGTGAATTTTCGACAATGCAGCACAGCTGCCTTTCTATCTGAAGAAATTATGTGATTTCATCTCTTTGTGTCTCTCAGTAAACATGAAAGCCATTATTACTTCCAGATGCAAGCGTTATTAGATAAGTAATTTGAAGATAAAATTGCTAACAGTATCCTTATTTCATATATGAAATTTTAAAATTAACTTGGCATACTGGTTATAATATTTTCTGTGAAGACTTTATTGTTACTCATTTGTAGAAGGATTCTGATCAAGTGCATCACTGAAAGATCATGGACAATGATTGGCAGGAATGTGAATAATAATGGAACTGAAATTTTCAGCCTGGTTTTGCAATATATTATTCTGTACAAAAAGGAGATAAGGTTTCTTATTTAAAATTCTCTGTAAGTATGAAACTACCATTTTGCCAGTTCGTTGAAGACATGTTTCCTTTCTGTAAGGCCGCCCTGTGAGTGTCATCTGATTGATTCAGTAAGGTTTGGTTGGGGTCCGTTGGAGTTACTGCTGACAGAAGTAAAATTTAAAATTAATTAAGGGACTATAAACGTTCCTTAAGGCTCATTCAAGTTAGGTTAGGGAAAAGTTTGAAGTTCACAATCAGAATAGAAATAACGCCCTCCCACTACTGTGTGGAAGGAATGGATGTATGATTACCTGCAGGACAAGTTTTTTTTTTTTTTCTTTTTCTTAATAGGAACATGTCATGGGAATTAAATGATGTTTACATAAAACATCAACAGCTAATTGAACTGTAAAAAAAAGAACCCCAAATCAGTGTACTGACTGTTTTAACTCCAGTGGCAATTAACTAAGCTGATACTTTCCTCCACTGAAGTAGCATTAAAATGAAATTCTTTCAATAGAGCAAATAGGTGATATCCTGGAAATATGGTGTCTTAAGATATTCATTAATTGTTACAGAACAGCAATTTCCTTTGGCATTAAATGGTTGAGTATCTATAATGGACTATAACTAAAAGTAAAAAACCACAATCACTCTCATAGATGGGATACACTTTACCACTGCACTTTCTAAACTTCACAGCCAGGGTGTGTATTGGTGTCTGTGTGGGAAGAAATAAAGGAGAATGAGAACATCAAGAGGGAATTAAGGGCTAAAAATGAGTGTGAAGAATGATCAGAATCTCAATATGTGGCTAAAAAATGGTTAAGTGGAAGAATACAGGAGATGTGTTTAAAAGCAGAGTCAATTGTTTAAATAGATATAGAAAACAGTTTCATTCAAAAGCCAGTAACATGGTAAACAGCGACCATCAGCAATAACAATTAAACAACCAGGTCCATTTAATCCGAATTTTATAGAGTAGATCTCTTGAATATTTCTCAAACCTTTGCCCTCCTGTTTATCATCACTGCCTTTGAGTGAGCCTTTTATAAGCCTGCCAATTTCTCTTCATGAAGGCAGCTTCTTACTCTAGGAGCTGAATTCCACACTCACGACAGAGCTGGCAGTTTAAAACACAAACTTGATTCATTTCATCTACCTCTTGAAAGCCTTCCATGACCCTTGTGGCCCCATAACAGGGTCTGGGGCATTCACAGCCCTGAAACCTGAACCTGTCTAATTTGTTATTAAACACCGTTTTATGCCCCTTGGGCATAAAATGTCACCAGCCCAGTTGACATTCCTTTACCACGCAGGGCTCTTTATTGTCTTTGGCCTTTTAATGTATTGGCCACTTTATTTAAAATGCTCCTCTCTTTCTTTACTACCTTTGGAAAATTTGCCAGACCTTTAAATTCTTAATTTCTCATGTTTTCTAGACAGAGTCAATTACTCCCTCCTCAATCTTCCCATGGTATTTGGTTAGT
This sequence comes from Cervus canadensis, assembly GCF_019320065.1. NCBI lineage: Eukaryota > Metazoa > Chordata > Mammalia > Artiodactyla > Cervidae > Cervus > Cervus canadensis. The sequence goes on along the minus strand of NC_057397.1, from coordinate 51,625,889 downwards.
ACTTTGTCATTTCCTAATTATATTTTATTGCAATTAATATTTGCTTACGTGTATTTTTGCCCTGCAAGGTGACTGAAATGCAGAGACTGATCTTAGTCATCATCTTATCCTTTCCACCATCTCTGCAGTATCTCCATATAGTCTGTTAAATTATGAAGATCAAAGAGGTTATAAATGTATAAAGAAATTTGTGTGTATCCAGATTTATAGAGGTGCCTCAAAAACTATGTTCAAGACAAAATGTACAGGACCAAAGGATATGGAGAGTTGAAAATTAGTCATCGTCACTAGAGGCATATAGGTTTGTTGTTGTTTAGTCGCTAAGTTGTGTCTGACTCTTTTGTGACCCAATGGACTATAGACTGTCAGGTTCCTCTGTCCATGGGATTTTCCAGGCAAGAATGCTGGAGTGGGTTGACATTTTCTTCTCTAGAGGGCATATAGACTAGGTGAAACCAAACAAATTGATTTATAATCCATTTTTTTTTTTTTGGTGTTTCTAAAAAGTTACTTACATTGCCAACTTTCATTTACTTTTCTGTGGGAATATTCTGACTGCTAAAAAAATGCTGCATTCAAAATGAATAAAATAGCAGTTTTTTATATTCATATCTCAAAATAACTCTCCAGATGGTCTTCAAACTTTCCAAGAAAATAAACTTTGGAAAGAAGTCAAACATGAGATTTCTCTGCCTAAAAATACACTTCAACCCCAATGAGGTTATAGATGTGAGGTAACCAGAGATTATTTGACTTTGTCATTTACAGGAGGAAAGTATCATTGAATTCAAGATTAAAAAAAAAAATACACTTGGCAGTACAATTATTCACATAGGTTCACAGTTTAAGCTTTTGTTTCATCATCAGCATTATCTTATCATCATGTTCATTGTTGCCAATGCGCAATTATTAAGAATGTACTGTTTGCCAAGTATTTAACATATTTTTCCTCATTTAATCTTTATAGTTTCGTAGATAGTAAGGCAGACACTGAAGACTCAATGTGTAATTCACTTTATATCTATTGTAATACCCTTTTCCCTTACCTTTGTATATTACAGAGGTTAGAAAGTGAAATATTAGAATTCCCAGTCTCTCCTGCAAGTAGATGTGCCCATGTGATACAATTCTGACCAATGACATATAGGTGGACAGCTCTGGAATAGAATCTCTTCTCAAAAAATTTCAAGAAGAGTTTTACCCTTCATTCTTCCCTTTGTTTATCTAAAACCTGACCCAAAGCCTAGAAGTGCAGCAGACACTGAAAACATGAGGGGAAAGGATAAGACTAGAGATGCAAGAAGAATCATAAGGACATTAAACAGGCTGTTTGGAAGTAAGGTCGTCCAAAATCAAACTACTGCTCTGGTGAATGAGAATAACAAGTCAATTCGATCAGAATTCTACAGACTTGATCTCTTGATAATTTTTCAAAAATTTGTCCTCCTCTCCCTTCCTGCTGCCACTGGGCTGAATTTTTTTTTTTTTTTTAATGAATAACAAATATGTCCTTTAAAAAAACATTCTTTATTTGGCTACACTGAGTCTTAATTGTGGCAGGCAGCATCTCTGTCACTGCATGCAGGACCTTCACTGCTGTGGTGTGGCTTTTCTCTAGTTGTGGTGCTTGGGCTTAGTTGCCGTGGCATGTGGAATCTTAGTGCCCTAACCAGGGATTGAACTCACGTCTCCTGCATTGGAAGGTGAATTCTTAACCACTGGACCACTGGGAAGTCCCTGGCCTGGCTTTTATATGCCCTCCTTTTCTGGAAAGCGCCTTCTTCTTTGCACTGATAACTTTATGAAACTACACTACTCTTGGATTCACAACCTCTGTATTTTTAGTTATATGTGAAAAAGAAAGCCCCTATTTAGGCTGCTGTGGTGGGAGTTTCCTTATACACTGAACACAAGCATAACTAATTCAGATTGATTCTACTCTTCCTACTTTATAGATGATGAAATGGAGGGTTAGGGAGGTTTTATAACTTGCCCAAAGTTGCCCAGGTTGTAAGCACTTTTTGCAAGATTCAAAGTCAAACTATCAAAATCTGAAGCTGATTTTCTTTACAATATAGAATTTCATACATACATAAATATTAGGCTGAGCTTTCCTGGTAAAGAATCCACCTGCAGTGCAGGAGACTCTGGTTTGATTCCTAATTTGGGAAGATGCCCTGGAGAAGGAAATGGCAACCCATTTCAGTATTCTGGCCTGGAGAATTCCATGGACAGAGGAGCCTGACAGGCTATACAGTCCACGGGATCACAAAGAGTTGGACAGGAGTGAGGGACTTTCACTTCCTGGAGAAGGGATAGGTTACCCATTCCAGTATTCTTGGGTTTCTCTGGTGGCTCAGACGGTAAAGAAGCCACCACCTGCAATGCGGGAGACCTGGGTTTGATCCCTGGGTTGGGAAGATCCCCTGGAGGAGGGCATGACAACCCACTCCAGTATTCCGGCCTGGAGAATCCCCATAGACAGAGGTGCCTGGCAGAGTCCATGGGGTAGCAAAGAGTCAGACACAACTGAGTGAATCAGCTCAGCACAGCATATATATTAGGCTGAATCACTTTGAATGGCCAGTGGCCATTTCATACGGTTCACCCTAGTTGGTTAAGTACTATGCTAATAACTTGTAACATATATACATGCATACTCACAATAATTCTAAAACTGCATCTCTGTCTTCTGGACAATTAATAAAATTCAGATTTGATTAACCATATTGGTGAATGAGGAAATGCTATAATGAATAAATTAATTAAGTTGATATTTCCAAAGTCACCAATGTTTTGTGTATAAATACAGGTTTAATGTTCAAATACCTGGCATTGCTCCTAACATTCAGAGGCACCCCCAAAATATTCATTCAACAAAGAATATTTTGTATTTAGTAACCTTCTTTGCACGTGGCTTTTAAAAAAATATTTTGATTTTCACTTTTTGGCTGTGCCATGCAGCATGTGGGATCCTAATTCCCCAACCAGGGATCAAAGCCAAGCCCTCTACAGTGGAAGCATGGAGTTCCAACCACTGGACTGCCAGGGAAGTCCCCCCTCCCCAAAACATACTTTTTTTTAAAGTTAATTTCTTTATTTTAATTGAAGGCTAATTACTTTACAATCTTGTGGTGGTTTTTGCATACATCAACATGTATCAGCCACAGGTGTACGTATGTAATGGGGAGTGTTACTGCCTTATTATAATTACTGGTATGATGCTTAGTTATGTTACACCTTAGAACAAATAACTAGTTTTACCAGGGATATTTATACCAACTTGGTCTAGCACACTATTATTCTAATTTTAAAATGTAGCTCAGTTCACCCACAATGTGATGTCTTCCTAACACCTACCTTACTATTATTTTATACCTTGCATGTACATCTGTTATTACATTAACTGCAACCTCATAGTAATTTTCCCTACTAATTTGTGATCTCATGAAAGGCAAGTAACTTGTCTTCATTTTTATATTCCAGGGACTTGAATGGCATTTGATAAATGCTTGCTAAATTTTGATAAATGGAATTTATTACTATAATTCAAATCTGTTTAATGCCAACTGTTTATTTTATAAAGACAGATTTATCTGTAAACTTTCATATGAGATTCAATAACATTCGGGGGGAACATGGGAAAATACTCATTTGAAAGAAAACAAAGTGAGTTAAAGTTGAATTTTGAGAGAATATTTGAATATTTGGAAATAGACAATAATTCAAAAGAGGAAGAAATGGGAAGTAGGTGGTAGCCAATGTTTTTGGCTATAAAGGACACCCAGGTAAAGCGCATCTGTGACTTCCATGACACCTCATCATTGCTATGTGAAAACAATGAGAGTTGTATAAAAGGCAGCTGAAGATTGCCACACAAGCAAGGATACAGAAAGTGCATTATGCTTGTGAGTAAGGCCACGTTTTGATGTGCTTTAGAAAGTTCTGCTTTGCTGCAATATATTTTGGTATAAGGTCATCATCAATGGCATCAGGATACAAGTCTAATATTATGTCAACTCTTACATAGAAATATTAGATTTGTGATATTGAATGAGGCAGTCAGCCACAGGCTCTGAGCAAACCTTAGTGTTTGCTGAGTATGATCTGTCAGTATTATCTGAAGGCTGATCTGTCTTCTGATACTGCACCATCTTTGTAGCTAGTCACTCAGACAACAGAGTAGATCAAGGTAACTTACTTGATCTACTAGTTACATGACTTACATGTAACTAGACGCTCTTCCAGGAAAAGCAGATTGGCTTATTTGCTGCTTGCTACCATGTTTGCCGGAGATTGCTGCTCACTCAAAAAGTGTTGAGGTCCTTGGCCTCTCTCCGGAGATGCAACCCACTGTGCATGGATGTGCATCTGGATTTCTCATTCCTTTTTATGAACTGGGGCATGCATGCTGACGCTCATGTTGCTGTGCTGTGTGAGTAATAAAGTCCTTTGTCTCTGACCCAGGAATCTCATGTCTTCTGGCATCATGACTCTTGCCCATAACACTGCAGTAAATTAAATTGTTAGCTTGCAAGCTGGGTCAAATCTCAGATGCCTCCTGGTTCTTGAAAATTGGTGCCTCCTTCGTAAAAGCTGTGATCAGTGGACAAATAAAGTCTTACATAAAGGTTGAATGGTGTCCAAGGAATCATCTGTAAACAGTAGCCAGCCTACCAAAATGAAGGCTAAAATGGAAAATACTGTAACATTTTAAGGTAAAGTGACTCTCATATTCTGATGAATTTATAAATTCAATAATTTGTCACACTGAACAAACATATTCCTGCACCCACAGGAAACAGGTTTTTTGAGCTAGGTAGGTCATTTAAAGCAGTGGATCTCAGGGTAATACTTGCTTGGGTGAAATAGGTAAAATACATAACTGACACCAAAGAAAGACTGAATGCTTACTGGGGCACTTAGGAAATTTCACTCATACATATGTAAAAGTCAGTAAATAGTTCTATTCAAAAAGTAACAGTGTGTTGAAGGACAACCAAGTGAATAACACAGTAAAAGTAAAATACTTTTATAGACACTGGGAGATATGGTTATACATATAAAAGAGACTAAATTGTTCTGTTCAACTAACAGACATTCAAGGGCAGTCAAGTGAGTAATGAAATAACTGTAAGTTGTTTCCATAGCACTGTGAAGACACAGGTAGTCGTAATAGTCATTGTATTGCAGTCATCGCTGACTTGTGTGATTTAATTTAATCCTTCAACTGTTAAATCAAATATTCTAGCATGAAAATGTACATGAACAAACACAAAATGTTGAAAAATGCTAACAAAAAACCAGAACTGGGAATGAGGGAGCAAGAAAAACACAAAAGAGTTAAAGATTTAAGCTTGCTAGTGTATATGAAAAAACATGCCATAAAAAGCATTCATTAATTCAGAAACTTTCACAATTATGAGAGGAGAGATTCCAAAATGGGCAGATCTATTTATAAACATGTAACAATCTAGAAGCAGTAAGTATCCAGTGAGGTAGAACTTTAATTAAATGCCTAGAGGCAATATAAAATGATGTAAGTGAATTTAAAATTTTAAAGGAAGTAATCAGGTATAATTATAATAGAGTTATAGATAATTATACAAATTCTATAGTAAATTAAATGAATGGCATATCCTTCTGTCTTTGGTTATTCCTTCAATTATTGAGCTGCTCTAATATCCCATGCATTTGTTTTTGTCTTTAAGGAGTTCATACTCTAGTGGGGAAGATAGTATATAAACAACTGTCTACAATATGCCATATTTATTTAACTACTCTAATATATATGCAAAGATGTTTTGAGACTAATTTCTGCTGAAAGCAACTACAAAGGGCTTCATGGAAGACATGGCATTACTCAATAGAAAACTCAGTAGAATCTTCAGAAACAAAGGGATGGATTGGAAAGGGCCTGAATCTAGGCACAAAATCGTGCAAGTACTGGGCAAGTTCAAGGAAGGCCGAGTGGTCTGGAATGTCAGTAGAGTATTGGATTTTATTTTGTTAGTTGTTTTATTGTTATTTTATTTTGTCAGTCAAAATTATTTTCTATTTCTCTTTAAAAGACGAGTTAGTTCATTTATAACTACTGATACGGTAAATGTTTGGTCTCTGTTCTGCCAAGTAGTTTTGTGTTATATGATTTATTTACTCATTTTCTCTTTTGTGAAGGTTTATATCTTTCCCTCATAATTACCTTTGTACTAGTATCTTTCCAATTTTAGTATATGTGCTGCTGAAGTGAGCACTGTACTAATATCTTTATAGAATGTTCTAATTTCTCTTTTTGTCTTCCTTTACTCCTCTTTCTGCTCCCCAAACCCCATTTCTGTCTTGTGCGTTTGCTCAGCTGCTTTAGTTTTGTTTGACTATTTGCGATCCCATGGACTGGAGCCCACCAGGCTCCTCTGTCCATGCGATTTTCCAGCCAAGAATACTGGAGCCAGCCATTTCCCTCTTTCTCTCTCTTGCTATTGTTTAATGGTTACCTACTATAAGCAATACTGGTATTATCTAGTAAATTCCTTTTCCTCCCTCCATTTCTTACTTGAGACAAAACTCTTTTACTTCCCATTAATACCCAATTAATACCTAATCCAAGTTAATACTGAAGTAATCAGTGAATTCATTTTAGTTTTTAATATACTCCCTATTCCTGCCCTGTCATGCATTTTGAAATGGGTGGTTGAAATGTATCTATATTTTCAGAGTATATACACATCATATATTATAACTGCCCCTTCATGATCATCATATAGCAAAAATTCTAAAGGTAAATGTGTTTTGAATGTTCTTCACTAGTCTTTTTTGATTGTCTCAAATTTTTCTTATAGATTCCTCAGGAACAGCTCACAGAAACATTATTTTCTAACTTATTTTACATTCTTTCCATTTTGTCTGCAGTCTTTATACTTGGGGATCAGCTTGACAAGATATAAAATCTTGGCTTATATTTTGCTTTCTTGAATATTTTAAATATATTTTTATATTCTTTTTTAGACTAAAGAATTGCTGTTTAAAAGTTTAACAATAACCTGACTTTTCCTTTTCTCCAGAGGTCAGTATTTTTCCTAGAATAGGGATTCTCAAGTATTTTTGCTTTCAAGAACTGTTTACAGCCTTAAAAGCTATTGAGCTTTTATTAAAAGCTTCCCAAACCCTTAATTTATGTGTATTACATATAATGATATTTACTTTACTAAAATTAAAACTGAGAAATTTAAAAAGTTATCTTTTAATTCATTTAAAATATGGCAATCAATAGAAAAAAGTAAAGAAAATGTTGTTAAATAGAAGGCAGTAAATAAGAATGATAGCAATATATCTGAATGTATTAACAATTAGAATTAATGTAAATGCTCTAATTTACCTGCATGTATTTTTTCAGACTGGATTAAAATGTAAGAAAGCAATATCAAATTATTTGCAAGACATGCCTAAAATATAAAAACAAATAAAGTTTTAAAGGAAAGGAATAAAGAATAAATGCCAGGTTAATATTAAATTGAAAAAAGTTGATATAACTTCATCAAATTGTACAAGATGAAATAAACTTTAAGGTAAACATCTCACAGAAGGAACAACTCATTGTTATAGTTAGACAATATAAAAAAGGCTTCCCAGGTGGTGCTAAAGGTAAAGAACTCGCCTGCCAAGGCAGGGGACGTAAGAGATGCTGGTTCCATCCCTGGTTGGGAAGACCCCCTGGAGGAGGAAATGTCAACCCACTCCTGGAGAATATTCTTTCCTGGAGACTCTCATGGACAGAGAAGCCTGGGGGGCTATAGTCCACAGGGTTGCAAAGAGTGACTTAGTATGCAGTATGCAAGAAGATATAACAATTCTGAAACTTTGTGTACCTAAACACATAACAGAATAAAGATACAAATCTGGTAGAGTTACATCGTGAAATAAACAAATCCATAGTCATAGTGGGGAAATTGTAATAGACATCTCTTAAAATTAACAGGCACATTTGGCAAAAAAATAGTAAGAAAGTGGTGAAGAGCCAAGTAACACTGTTAACTAGCTTATTTAATGGATATATGATTGAAACTTCATGCATAATAATTAGAAAGTACATATGCAACAAACTGAACTCAACAAAGATTGAAAACTTGAGTTGAAGCTGATCACATTCTCTAATCATAATAAAATAATAGTAGAACTCAATTAAAAATATTAGTCACACCCCAGTGAAAAATTAGAAAACACCTTTTGGGATCAAAGGAAAAAAGTAGAATTTAGATAATATTTTGATCTATTTGAATTTAGGTACTTCTGTCTATTTGAATTTAGATAATATTTGATACTATTTTGAAAATTATGCATAAAAATGAATGGAATGTAACTTAAGTGATAGGGAAAATTTCATGAATGCAAATATTAGAAAAGAAGAAAGACTGAGAAATGAGTGGCTTACACATCTAACATAAGAAATTTAAAAAAGAATACTACACCAAACACAAATAAATTAAAAGAAAATAATAATATTAAGAATAAATATTGGATACCCTGGGGCCCACTCTCCTTATGATATGGCCAACATTTTGTCTAAGGCATATATACGTCCCTGACTAAATCTGCTTTCATTCTTAAGAAAAAGAAAAGAATACATTGATTATATAAATATAGTGGCATAAACAAAGAACTGGTTCTTTGAGAAGATTAATAAAATAGACCAATTTCTAGCAAGTCTTCATAATTTCAACATTTTCTATTTGTTTCTCCAACTAATTAACAACTATGGTATCTATTTATAAAAAGTTAGTCAACTTCAGAAAATACATGGTCTACAGCCATAACACTCTGAACACACCCAATCACATCTGAAAAATAAATATGAAATTGCCTGTTCAAATAACTGGGATAGTTTCAGTTTACTATAGATACAGATAGACATGAGTCTGGCATGTACATAATGATTATAGTTTCAACTAGTTATACAAAGAGAATAGTAGATAATATAACAGAATTTAATGGTGTTGGGGGCAACTAGGGTGCAATTAAAAGTTTAATAATTACAAAAATTATCATGTGATATATCAAATTAATAATGAGATTTGTTTGTTTTTACATGAAGGTGCTCTGTATGAATTAATCTGAACATCTAAAGAGGAACTTATTTTTAATTAAGGTTTGTATGACTCCAGTCAATCTGTTACTAAGCAAAGGTTCAGTGCCCAACAGGCACAGCAGCCAATACTATGGCCCCAGGTTTTGACAAAAGTGTGAGCTTTATTGCAAGGTCAACTGGCAAGGAGACAGCAGTCTCAGATCTTTCTCCTCCATTCAGGGTTCAGGAAGAATTTAAAGGGGTCAGGAGACTTTCAAACTTGGGTGCTGATTGTGTAGTCTCAAATCAGTCCATAGAAGCTATAAGTGCTGCTGGAAGTGAGCATCCTTGTTGAAGGACTTACCTCTTTGTGGTAACATTTCTATTCTTAGTGCTCTGTAGACTAAAGATTCTTGGTTCGGGAGTCATTCCAGAGACATAGGTTCCAGTCTTGCACATGCGCAGTGCTGTCTTTGTAAAAGAACTCAGTCTGATTAATCAACAACCTATTCAAGGAGGCAAAACTAGTTTAAGCTGGTCAAGGTTCTACACGGGCTTCCCAGGTGGCGCGCATGGCAAAGAACCAGCCTGCCAGTGTAGTTAGACATGGTAGCAGACTCTGGTTTCACTCCTGAGTAGGGAAGATCTCCTGGAGTTGGGCATGGCAACCCACCAGTGTTCTTGCCTGGAGAATCCCATGGACAGAGGAGCCCGGCGGGCTACAGTCCATGGGGTCGCAGAGTCCGGCACAACGGAAGCGACTTAGCACGCAGCACACAGACAAGGTTTTACATGCTGTTTCAAGTCTTCTGAAGATTGTTTTGTGATGTTCAGATTTATTTTTTTTCTTGATGGAAGTGACTGTGTCTGTGGGTACTGCCTCACAGATTCACCTTTATATAAATCTGTTAGATCAAGGAGAAAGATAAAAAAGGGGAAAGATACATGATATGACTACTATCAACGGGAGAGAGTTAAGGTATAATAATAATCACTATGCCCTGTAAGTATTAAAGCAAAGGGACCTTTGAGGAGGCAGCAATCCTATCTGAAAGTCAGTACTGTAATGAGAAGGAACTCTCTTTTCTCTACAGTTAGAATAATGAGTGTAGAATTAGGTTCTATCGTGTACACAAGACATGACATTCAGAAAGATACTCGAATCCATGGGTCTGACTTATTTTTCAACCTATAGAATGGATCTTTGAACAACAACAAAATATATTGAAATGTGAAAATTAAATAAGAAAGGCTAGGTAAAGCACCAAACACTTAGCAGTAGGTGCTAAAATAAATACTAGTGCACTTTACCCTTCCTTTATGTTCCAGTAACAATTTCTACGTATTTAATGATGGTCATTTAATTCACTGATGCCTGGACATTTGTTACATTTAGACTAACTATACATGTTGTGGATGCTGTTAGTATAAATGACAAAAGTTATTTAGTAGTATATATGTGGTCCACTGGAGAAGGGAACGGCAAACCACTTCAGTATTCTTGCCTTGAGAACCCCGTGAACAGTATGAGATGGCAAAATGATAGGATACTGAAAGAGGAACTCCCCAGGTCAGTAGGTGCCCAAAATGCTATTGGAGATCAGTGGAGAAATAACTCCAGAAAGAATGAAGGGGTGGAGTCAAAGCAAAAACAATGCCCAGTTGTGGATGGGACTGGTGATAGAAGCAAGGTCCGATGCTGTAAAGAGCAATATTGCATAGGAACTTGGAATGTTAGGTACATGAATCAAGGCAAATTGGAAGTGGTCAAACAGGAGATGGCAAGAGTGAACGTCGACATTCTAGGAATCAGTGAACTAAAATGGACTGGAATGGGTGAATTTAACTCAGATGACCATTATATCTACTACTGTGGGCAGGAATCCCTTAGAAGAAATGGAGTAGCCATCATAGTCAACAAAAGAGTCTGAAAAGCAGTACTTGGATGCAATCTCAAAAATGACAGAATGATCTCTGTTTATTTCCAAGGCAAACCATTCAATATCACGGTAATCCAGCCTATGCCCCAACAAGTAATGCTGAAGAAGCTGAAGTTGAATGGTTCTATGAAGACCTACAAGATCTTTTAGAACTAACACCCAAAAAAGATGTCCTTTTCATTATAGGGGACTGGAATGCCAAAGTAGGAAGTCAAGAAACACCTGGAGTAACGGGCAAATTTGGCCTTGGAGTACAGAATGAAGCAGGGCAAAGGCTAATAGAGTTTTGCCAAAAGAAAGCACTGGTCATAGCAAACACCCTCTTCCAACAACACAAGAGAAGACTCTACACATGGACATCACCAGATGGTCAACACCAAAATCAGATTGATTATATTCTTTGCAGCCAAAGATGGAGAAGCTCTATACAGTCAGCAAAAACAAGACCGGGAGCTGACTGTGGCTCAGATCATGAACTCCTTATTGCCAAATTCAGACTTAAACTGAAGAAAGTTTCTACTTTCTTTTCTACTTTCTTCAGTAGGGAAAACCACTAGACCATTCAGGTATGACCTAAATCAAATCCCTTATGACTATACAGTGGAAGTGAGAAATAGATTTAAGGGACTAGGTCTGATAGACAGAGAGCCTGATGAACTACAGATGGAAGTGCGTGACACTGTACAGGAGACAGAGATCAAGACCATCCCCATTGAAAATAAATGCAAAAAGGCAAAATGGTTGTCTGAGAATGCCTTACAAATAGCTGTGAAATGAAGAGAAGTGAAAAGCAAAGGAGAAAAGGAAAGATATTCCCATTTGAATGCAGAGTTCCAAAGAATAGCCAGGAGAGATAAGAAAGCCTTCCTCAGTGATCAACGCAAAGAAATAGAGGAAAACAATAGAATGGGAAAGACTAGAGATCTCTTCAGGAAAACTAGAGATACCAAGGGAATATTTCATGCAAAAATGGGCTCAATAAAGGCCAGAAATGGTGTGGACCTAACAGAAGCAGAAGATATTAAGAAGAGGTGGCAAGGATACACAAAAGAACTGTACAAAAAAGATCTTCATGACCCAGATAATCACAATGGTGTGATCACTCACCTAGAGCCAGACATCCTGGAATGTGAAGTCAAATGGGTCTTAGAAAGCATTACTACGAACAAAGCTAGTGGAGGTGATGGAATTCCAGTTGAGCTATTTCAAATCCTGAAAGATGATGCTGTGAAAGTGTTGCCCTCAATATGTTGACAAATTTGGAAAACTCAGCAGTGGCCACAGGACTGGAAAAGGTCAGTTTTCACTCCAGTCCCAAAGAAATGCAATCCCAAAGATTGCTCAAACTACCACACAGTTGCACTCGTCTCACACACTAGTAAAGTAATGCTCAAAATTCTCCAAGACAGGCTTCAGCAATACTTGAACCGTGAACTTCCAGATGTTCAAGCTGGTTTTAGAAAAGGCAGAGGAACCAGAGATCAAATTGCCAATGTCCGCTGGATCATCAAAAAAGCAAGAGAGTTCCAGGAAAACATCGATTTCTGCTTTATTGACTATGCCAAAGCCTTCAACTGTGTGGATCACAATAAACTGTGGAAAATTCTGAAAGAGATGGGAATACCAGACCATCTGACCTGCCTTTTGAGAAACCTGTATGCAGGTCAGGAAGCAACAGTTAGAACTGGACATGGAACAACAGAGTGGTTCCAAATAGGAAAAGGAGTACATCAAGGCTGTATATTGTCACCCTGCTTATTTAACTTATATGCAGAGTACATTATGAGAAACGCTGGGCAGGAGGAAGCACAAGCTGGAATCAAGATTGCCAGGAGAAATATCAATAACCTCAGATATGCAGATGATACCACCCTTATGGCAGAAAGTGAAGAGAACTAAAGAGCCCCTTGATGAAAGTGAAAGAGGAGAGCGAAAAAGTTGGCTTAAAGCTTAACATTCAGAAAACTAAGATCATGGCCTCTGGTCCCATTACCTCATGGGAAATAGATGGGGAGACAGTGGAACCAGTGTCAGACTTTATTTTTTTTGGCTCCAAAATCACTGCAGATGGTGACTGCAGCCATGAAAGTAAAAGACGCTTACTCCTTGGAAGGAAAGTTATGACCAACCTAGATAGCGTATTAAAAAGCAGAGACATTACTTTGCCAACAAAGGTCCGTCTGGTCAAGGCTATGGTTTTTCCAGTGGTCATGTATGGATGTGAGAGTTGGACTGTGAAGAAAGCTGAGTGCCGAAAAATTGATGCTTTTGAACTATGGTGTTGGAGAAAACTCTTGAGAGTCCCTTGGACTACAAGGAAATCCAACCAGTCCATCCTAAAGGAGATCAGTCCTGGGTGTTCATGGAAGGATTGATGCTGAAGCTGAAACTCCAGTACTTTGGCCACCTCATGCGAAGAGTTGATTCATTGGAAAAGACCCTGATACTGGGAGGGATTGGGGGCAGGAGCAGAAGGGGACGACAGTGGATGAGATGGTTGGATGGCATCACTGACTCGATGGGCATGAGTTTGAGTAAACTCTGGGAGTTGGTGATGGACGGGGAGGCCTGGCATGCTGCGATTCATGGGGTCGCAGAGTCAGACACGACTGAGCGACTGAACTGACTGACTGAACTGAGACTTCCCTTGTGGCTCAGACGGTAAAGTGTCTGCCTACAACGCGGGAGACCCGGGTTTGATCCTTGGTTAGGGAAGGTTCTCTGGAGAAGGAAATGGCACCCCACTCCAGTACTCTTGCCTGGAAAATCCCATGGACGGAGGAGCATTGTAGGCTATAGTTCATGGGGTTGCAAGGAGTCAGACACGACTGAGCGACTTCACTTCACTTCATATTAATATAATCATATAAAATAAATGGTTGTAATAAAAGGTGATCCAGGAGTTTGACTCTGCACTCCTAATGCAAGGAGCCCAGGTTTGATCTCTGGTCAGACAACTAGAACCCCAGGGATCTTCCCGACCCAGGACTCAAACCCAGGTCTGTCACACTGCAGGCAGATTCTTTTACCATCTGAGCCATCAGGGAAGCCTGAACTAGACCGCACATGTCACAGCTTGGCCAAATAAAAGCAAAAACAAAATCTTGTATATAAGTGTTCACAGTAGAAAATGTCCATTAACTGATGAATGGATAAAAATTTTTTAAAAAGACTATCTGAAAGAATATTTACTCTTAATTAATTTCTATTTATGTTTATGTGAATGCTACATTTTATAGCTGCTCCAGCAGAAACTTCTTTCATTTCAACATGCGATTTTAGATTTTAATAATACAGGATAAGCAGTAGCACTTTCATCACTGTGATTTTCATGTTTTCAATGGGAACCATTGAAAGAAATCAGAGATATTTGTTTTAACGAGAAGCTCAGAATACCCTAAGATAAGCTATTTTCTCTCACAATGAACTCATTGCCTCTATTTTCTATCCAAGTTGTTAGATTTAAATCATTATTCTTTTCAACCTCAGATTTCTGAATAGTTTTTTAGTGGTGCCAAGTTTCTTTACAACTATGCTTAACCATCATTTTTGTGTCTTATTTCATTTCCTATCCTTTAGGGGCAGTATTGAGTTTGAATTCATTCAACTAAATTATAGGCTAAGACTCTGCAATACTTTTGACTATCAAATTTGCTGTTTGGCTCAGGAAACTGAAACAAGGGCTCTGTATAAAACTAGACGGGTGAGGTAGGGAGGGAGATGGGAGGGAGGTTCAAAGGGGAGGGGATATATGTATACCTATAGCTGATTCATGTTGAGGTTTGACAGAAAACTGCAAAATTCTGTAAAGCAATTATCCTTCAATAAAAAATAAATTAATTTAAAAAATATTCTAGCATAAAAAAAGAAATTATATACCCAACTTGGAAAGAACCAATGTTTATTAACTATTTTATATTTGCAGTGAAATGCTGTATATGAAAATGAAACTAACTCCAGGAACCACAAAAGGCTAAGATCAGAATGTTTAAAAATTTTCGTCGAGTTGGACTTAATGCTTTTCAGCTTTAGGCGATTGGCTGATGATCTTGGTGTTGAACGTTCCCACTTTAAAAAAGACATGTTTAAGCAGCATTGTTGACTTTACAAACCACATTTTTCCTTTGCGGTTGGCTCTCTGATGCGTGTGTGGTCAGTTGCTCAGTTGTGTCCAAGTTTTTGCAACCCTCAGAGATTGTAACTAGCCAGGCTCCTCTGTCCATGGGATTTTCCAGGTGAGAATACTGGAGTGTGTTGCCATTTTCTTCTTCAGGGGATCCTCCTGACCCAGAGATCGAACCTGCATTTCCTGTGTCTCCTGCATTGGCAGGTGGATTCTTTACTGCTGAATCACCTCGGAAGCCCAGCTCTCAGGAAGACACACCAATTGGGCTGCTAGGTGGATACTTTGAGGATCAAAAGGAGGAAACAGGATGAAAACATGTATGACAGTATGGCATGGGAAGGTGGACTGGCAGAATAAAGGGTACACACCACAATTAAAGATCTTCATTGTTGATTTTTTGCTTGAACACTGGGCACGCTAAGTATCTTTACAGGGCTCATCTGGCTCAACCCTCAAATCTGTGATCCTTGTTAAAGGAAAAAACTGTGCAATTAGGTGTCCTAAAAGCCCTGCTCTGGGACACTTCTTTATTTTTTGTAAAAAATTTGAATTAATTTGTTATTTTTGGTTGTTCTATGTCTTTGTTGCTGTTACAGGCTTTCTCTAGTTGCAGAGAGCCAGGGCTTTTGTGGGGGGTAGACTTCTCATTGTAGTAGCTTCTCTTGTTGCAGAGCATGGGTTCTAGAGCTCACAGGCTTCAGTAGCTTTGGAATATGGTCTTAGTTGCTCTGGGGCATGTGGAATCTTCCTGGACCAGGGATTGAACCTACATCTGCTGCACTGGCAGGTGAATTCTTAACTTCTGGACCACCAGAGAAGTCCTGGGAGACCTCTTTAAAAGAGCTGACTATGAGAAGAAGACAGAACCTCCTTACTGCTCAGAGAGAGAGAAGAGCAGAGATTAGTTGTTAGAGAAAATCAGCAGCAGCATGAGCCACAGATCAACTAGGTCAGCAGAGCAGACGGCAGCAACCACAGTTGGTCCTGGAGCTCAGAGATACCTCCCACAGCTCTAATTATATCTAAGAATCACCTCCTTCCGTCCCACATGCCCCACAGGACAGGAAGAGAAAAATCAGAATGATTTTGGGAAAATTAGACTTTCTTCTAACCAAACACAGGAGTTCTTAAAGCATTAAGAATTCAGATATTGTAAATACAACAGTTAAACTGATCGCTGGATGAGGCTTTGTTTAAAATTTATAGATGACATGATGTTAATAAATTCATATTCCATTCAAGTTGATGGGTGTTTATTAAAGATGCTAAATTTATTGTAAGGTAGATACTACTCTGTTAGAAATGCGGTGGGGGCAGGGGGGAATCTCCAGCAAATTCTGTTTGTTGTAAATAACATGATAAAGGAAAATATGTACATAAACAGTAATCTTGGAATATGCATTTATTTCAATTTCTACTGAAAATTATTATTAGGAGAACTGTTAGAAATGGTCAATGTCACATGGGTTATAACCCATTTAATTAGATTGAGTAAAGTAGGCCTTTGAATTATCCCTTTGTTCAATTACTGTTGTCCCTTAAGTACCTGCAGGAGTTTTGCTCCAGGACCTCAGAGAATAACAAAATCTGTGGATGTTCAAGTCCCTTATATAAAATGGCATAGCATTTGCATATCACCTACACACATCCTCCCTATGTTTAAAATCATCCCTAGATTCCATACAATACCTAGTACAATGTAAATGCTATGTAAATAGTTGTAAATACAATGTAAATGATATGTAAATAATTTCCAGAGCACAGCACATTTAAGTTTTGCCTAGTGGAACTTTCTGAAAAACTTTTTGAATATTTTTGATCCTAGGTTGTTTGAATTTCCGGATGCAGAACCCACAACTACAGAGGGCTGACTATATTTTAATGTGGAATGCAAAGGGGTGTGATATGACCAAGGGGGAATCAACTGACTATCAAACTTTTAAAATTTTTCATGAGAAGGGGTTGTTGGAGATTTGGGAAGGTACAGTAAGACATAGACTGGAAGAAAAGAAATAAACCAAGGGCATGCCAGAGCAAAAGGCAATGCAAAAATACCTTGGTGATGAAAAATTGGCAAATGTAACTTTAAACATTTTATTTCATTAGCAAATTAATTGTTATATTAGTTTAGAAGGGGTGACAGAGGATGAGACAGTTGGGTGGCATCAGGGACTCAGTGGACATGAGTCTGAGCAAACTCTGGGAGACAGTGAAGGACAGGAAAGCCTGTAGTCCATGGGGTGTGCTGTAGTCCATGGGGCTGCAAAGAGTCAGACATGACTGAGAAACTGAACAACCATTATTGTATAACTTTATTCATTTGAGCACTTGAGTTTGTATCCAGTGTAGACCTACAGAGGAAGTGGGGAACCGAGACTGTTACATACACACACACACACAATTAAACATTTTATTTTTTATGGGGTATGGGAAACAGTGAAGAAAATGAATAGTTTTGACATTTTATTGTTCTTGAAGTGGCATTTCAATTTTAGAATATCTGTAAGATTTTTAATAAATTTTATTTTAAATACTAAACTTTTTAGGATAAATGTAGATTATTATTTTGTGAAATATTTTTATGATGCAGTCTAGCTTTAATACACAGATTGGATTTAATTTTTTCTCTTTAGCAACACAATTATCTTAGCATATCAACCACTGGGAATATTATTTCCCTCTCCAGTTTTCATTTGCAAATTTCATTATAGCATGATATGGTAACCAGCTGGTGTTTCTTCTATAACATTATACTCAGGCTTTTCAGCTTTGAAATAATAATATTTCAAAGCAAGTGGAAATCCTTTCTGCGAATGTGATTTTGTGTAAGTAACACATTTATAAAACATAAAATGTAGTTTAAGTTTACATATCATACATATTGGAAATATGCAGATGGCATATTCATATCAATTTAAAACCCCTATTGGTTTTTAATAGTTTATTATGCAATTTATCAAGTTCTTAAGATTAGCTTTTTTTTGCTCAATATTACATTATCATTTTAGTTGTCTTAAGAACCTTGAAAGCCCTATAATCTTTTCTTTGATAAATGGATTAAAAAGTTTTCAGATTTCACAAGGGTTCTTTAAGCATCTCTGCTGAATAATAATTCTGTAAATATGTAGAATAGGTTTCCTGAAGGAATAAGCATGTGAATTTGCTCTTCTTTCCTTGTGTTTTCTCTCTTTTCCTCTCTGACACCTACGTATACAGTTGATCCTTGAACAACAGAGGTGTGAGCTGTGGGAGTCCACTTCTATGTGGATTTTTTTCAATAAATGAACACAGTACTACATGATCTGTGGAAGAGAGGGTAGGGAAGGCTGATGATGGGACTTGAACATCTGCCATGGGTCCTGGAGCCAATACCCCATGGACACTGAAGGATGACTGTATTTCTTTCTTAATTCTCTGTGTGGTTTTGACTTTAGATTCTATTATAATCTAGGTAATAAACTTTTACCTTTAAAATTAAAGTTGTGGATGTGTTTCAGTTATAAATATTTTATTGCACTGATAGATGGTGCTAGTGGTAAAGATCCGCCTGCAATGCAGGAGACCCAGGTTCAATCCCTGGGTCAGAAAGATCCCCTGGAGAAGGAATGGCAACCTACTCCAGTATTCTTGTCTGGAGAATCCCATGGACAGAAGAGCCTGGCAGGCTACAGTCTATGCAGTCGCAAAGAGTCAGACACGACTGAGCGCAGCACAGCTAGCTAATAAAGAGCATATGCATATAAGGGGCTAATTTGCATTTACAGTTGTCCCTTGGGATCCATGGGGGATTTGTTTCAGGGATCTCAGCAGAAACCAGAACCCACGGATACTTAAGCTCCTTGTATAAAATGCGTGAGCTTCCCTGGTGGCTCAGAGGTAGAGAATCTGCCTACAGTGGGGGAGCCACTGGAGACATGGGTTTGCTCCCTGGGTCAGGAAGATCCCCTGCAGGAGGGTATGGCAACTCACTCCAGTATTGTTGCCTTTGGAATCCCATGGACAGAGGAGCCTGGCGGGCTAAAGTCTATAGGGTCACAAAGAGTCAGACACAGCTAAAGTGACTTAACACAGTATGGCATAAAATGTGTAGTAGAGCGGCCCTCTGCTGTAGGTGGAGCCTTCATCTGCAGACTCAGCCAACACAGAGTTAATTCGTGGTGGGTTGAATCGTTGATGCGGAGCCTAAAGACAGAAGGGCCAACTGTAATTCATTCTTTTGAAAAATTCATTCATTCATTTATTTGTATATTTGGCTGTGCTGACTCTGTTGCTGCTCTCAGGATTTCTCTGGCTGGGTCGATAGGGGGCTGCTCTCTGGTTGCAGCATGTGTGCTTGTCACCATGGAGGCACCTCCTGTTGTGGAGCACAGGCTCTAGGGCGCGTGGGCTTCGGTAGTTGTGACACTCGGCTCACCAGTCGTGGCCCATGGGCTTAATTGCCCTGAGGCATGCTGGATCCTCCCAGGCCAGGGATCAAACCTGTGTCCCCTGTGTTGGCGGGTAGATTCTTAACCATGGGACCACAAGGGAAGACCTGTAATTCATTCTTAAGGCACCTGGGTCCAATGGCAAGCACACTGCTGGGCCCATGGATGATGTCAATTAATGTTTGCTAAATAGTGCTCAATCCGGATCATTTGCTTTACAGGCTTACTTAACAATGCCTGCATGCTAAGTAGCTTCAGTTGTGTCTGACTCTGCGACCCTACGGACTGTAGCTTGCCAGGCTCCTCTGTCCATGGGATCTCCAGGCAAGAATGCTGGAGTGGGTTGCCATGCCCTCCTAAAGGGGATCTTCTTGCCCCAGGGACTGAACCTGCTTCTCTTATGTCTCCTGCTTTGGCAAGTGGATTCTTTACCACTAGTGCCACCTGGAAAGCCCTACTTAACATTACTGTTCTACATATACAACACATTTCATCATTACTTAAAATGGTCTTGAATCTCTAGAAATGGTTTTGTATAAATTTGGTTAGTTGTATTTTTGGTGCATGACTGACATAATGATGTTTTCAGCAATCATTTACTATTTGGTAGGAACTCAAAAACACAATTCTTGTACTTTAATAGCTAAATTTAGAAGGTTTTCACATACACCATTGAATATATGTAGCAGTCAAACTCCAAAGACAGCTTCTCATCTAGCATAGGTTCCCAGTGAACTTTTCCACCCGGTATTCATGCCCTTGTATAGTTTCCTCTCTTTAAATTACGACTGGCCTTGACTTACTTGTAACCAACAGAGTATAGCAGAAATGATGCTGTATATCCTACAAGTCCAGGTCAGAAGGACACTTGCAGCTCTGCCTTAGTTTTTCTAGCTTTCAATCATCATCTGACCCAGCTGTGTACAAGAGTCCAGGCAGGGATTGTCTAGCTGAGCCTCTAAGCTTTGAGGTTAGTTGTTATGCAGTAACAGACAATGTAACAGTATACCACAGTGTGACGAGTACAGAATGCCAGTTCCCATCTGGGGTGAGAGAGGGTGGAGATGGTGTAGAGAGAGAAGAAGGAAGGAAGGCATGGAAAATATGCACAATTTATAAAAACAAGTAGCAGTAAATAGATTTCCCAAGTGGTGCTAGTGGTAAAGAACACGCCTGCCAATACAGGAGATATAAGAGGTGCATGTTCGATCCCTGAGTCAGGAAGATCCCCTGGAGGAGAGCATGGCAACCCACCCAGAGGAGCCTGGCAGGCTACCGTCCATAGGGTAGCAAAGAGTTGAGACGTGACTGAAGCGATTTAGCACACAGCACAAAGCAGTACATGACACTTCCTTCATGTAAGAAACCCTTTTGAACAGCAAAGTTGCTTCTAATCACCACTTTCCTCAAAGGAATCTGCTCATAAGTCCTTTTAGGGAAACTAAAAAGTAGAAGTTCACGCATTCATTCATTTATTCACTTGAGAAAGTTTTGCTTAATGGCTACGAGGTCCAATTCTCTGGGCCAGATGTGAGTAGTATCCGTGGGGAAGCTGAGCTAGGATTGTCATCTGCTTCCCTGGTGGCTCAGAGGGTAAAAGCGTCTGCCTGCAATGCAGGAGACCCGGATTTAATTCCTGGGTCGGGAAGATCCCCTGGAGATGGAAATGACAACCCACTCTAGTACCCTTGCCTGGAAAATCCCATGGACGGAGAAGCCTGGTAGGCTATAGTCCATGGGGTCGCAAAGAGTCGGATACGACTGAGCGACTTCACTGTCTGTTTGTTCAATGACAACGATGGTAAATGGAAGGAGAAAATTGAGATGGCAGTGAAATGGAGGCAAAGTGGAGGAAAATGGAAAGGATCTGCAAGACAGGAGAATGGTGCTTCTATGCAGGAAATAGGAACTTCCCTGGTGGTCCAGTGGCTAAGAATCCGTGTGCCCAATATAGAGGGCTCAGGTTCGACCCCTGGTCAGGGAACTAGATCCTACAAGCTATAACTAATAGTTCCTGTACCATAACTAAATATCCCAAGTGCTGCAACTAAGACCTGGCATAGCCAAATAAATAAAATTAAAATAAAAAAATTTTAAAGCGTGTTGTTAAAGGAACAAGTTGGAAAATAAAAATCAGAGGCATAGATGGAAAGATCTTCTCTTCCTCTGAGGTAGGTGGACAACAAGATGTAAGAATAGGGGAAAGATTACTAAGTTTTTAGTGGAGGAACAATTGATATCAAACAGCACCCATTGTCCCAGTTGAGCAGAGAGAGAACTGATTTGCTGAAAGTAGGGCAGGCAGAGGAGAGGGAGGGCTGAGGAGGGAGGAAAGTTGTTAACTGCTCTGGTTTATATGTTGAGAAATGGGATAAGGAGCTAACATTACTTAGTTGCTAAGTCACGTCCAACTCTTTTGCGACCCCATGAACTGTAGCCCGCCAAGCTCCTCTGTCCGTGGCATTTCCCACACAAGAATACTGGAGTGGGTTGACATTTCTTTCTCCAGGGGATCTTCCCAACCAGGGGTCAAACCCGTAACTCCTGCATTGCAGGTGGATTATTTACCACTGAACCACCGGGGAAGCCCCAAGGAGCCAACTAGTGATGAGCAAAATGGTGGTTGTGCTGCAAGAAAGGCCCAGCTGAAGTTGGAAATCATCTTGGTAATGTAGGTTTCTCCTATGGTAGTCCCAAAGCGGAAAGAATGGAAATGATTGGCCGAGTCTAGGTTAGAAGGAAAGATGTGGGCTATATTTTTAACACTTACTTTATTTTTTTCCATTTATTTTTATTAGTTGGAGGCTAATTACTTTACAATATTGTAGTGGGTTTTGCCATACATTGACATGAATCAGCCATGGATTTACATGTGTTCCCCATCCTGAACCCCCCCTCCCACCTCCCTCCCTATCCCATCCCTCTGGGTCTTCCCAGTGCACCAGCCCCGAGCACTTGTCTCATGCATCCAACCTGGACTGGCGATCTGTTTCACACTTAATATACATGTTTCGATGCTGTTCTCTCAGATCATCCCACCCTCTCCTTCTCCCATAGAGTCCAAAAGTCTGTTCTGTACATCTGTGTCTCTTTTTCTGTCTTGCATACAGGGTTATCGTTACCATCTTTCTAAATTCCATATATATGCTTTAGTATACTGTATTGGTAGCACTGTTTATAATAGCCAGGACATGGAAGCAACCTAGATGCCCATCAGCAGACGAATGGATAAGAAAGCTGTGGTACATATACACAATGGAATATTACTCAGCCATTAACACTTACTTTAGCACATAATATTGTGTCTGAAAAACTCAATATGGAAAAATTAACTTTTTGTGGGTTATGAAATAATATACACAAGTTTGGGTTTGAGCTCTGACTCTTTAAATTTCTGGAAGATTTTGGGAAAATCATAAAGTCACCTAAACTTATTTTTGCTCACATACAAAATTAGAGTTTTTATCTACCCAATTTCTCATGAGGCTAAAATGAGGAAATTTAAGCAAAACTTGGGCTTCCCTGATATCTCAGCTGGTAAAGAATCCTCCTGCAATGCAGGAAACCCTGGTTTGATTCCTGGGTCAGGAAGATCCCTTGCAGAAAGGATAGGCTACCCACTCCAGTAAGCTTGGGTTTCCCTGGCGGCTCAGCTGGAAAAGAATCTACCTGCAGTGCAGGAGACCTGGGTTCTATCCCTGGGTTGGGAAGATCCCCTGGAGAAGGGAAAGGATACCCACTCCAGTTTCTGGCCTGGAGAATTCCAAGGACTATATAGTCCTTGGGGTCACAAAGAGTCAGACACAACTGAGCGACTTCCACTTTTAAGTAAAGTGGTTTGTATACTTAAAGTTATGATTTTACTACCTTTAAAAATACCAAAGAGTTTTTTTTTTGGAAGTAGGTAAAGTTTCATTTCACGGATGGCTTCAGTTTCCTCTTCTCTGTTTCCATTTGTTAATCTGTCTCTTTTTAGTTTCATATGCAGAAAACTTCCTCCCATCAGCTGTGTTATTCCTGGTAACTACATTTGTCTCCCTGTCTTTATTTTACTAGACTGTTTGATTTCTTTGTCCAAGCAAGTCACCTGGAATGTTTCATGCCTTTTTTGCAGCTTGAATTACAATTTGCTATACTTTCTTTTTGCTTTCTTTTCTATGGAAGCTTTAATTCTATTCTTTTGATATCCTTTCTCTTAGTTGCCTACTGAAATTAGCATAATATGGATACTTTTAGTTCTTATCCTGATTGATCTAAAGGTGGAAGATGCCTGGCAATTCTATTGATTGTGTAATTTCTTGGACCATATTCTTAAACAGTCAGCATTTTGCCACATCCCTTTGTTCACAGAATTGCTTATCTGTCCAATTATTCTAACTCTTACTCATTTATATATGACATCTATTGGTGCCATTCGTTTTAAAACATAGTCTTTAGGCAAGAAATGACTGTGTTTGTTCAACTTCTTTTTACAAGTTGTCAGTAAAATGCTCAGATGAATGAGTTTGCTTTCTTATTTAAATATTCCTTTATTTGCTGTTTTCTATTTTTCATGTTTGTAGGAACAACAAGTCAGTGTTACTAATTTTCAAATGAAAATATCAGAGTAGGTAAGCTGCACATTGAAAGAAGATATGACTTCATTTCAGTGGAGTAACAATTTTTAGATCATTCAAGGGGGGAGTGCAGCAAAAAGAAAGACTTTACACACAGTTTCTCACTAAAAATAGCCTGGCACAGTTCTGATAATTGGAATAAAGGAATTCTAAGAAGGTGATATGAAGTCTAATGTGGTGGTTGAGATGGTACAATGAAGTAACAGTGAATTGGCTCTGAAAGAACTATAAAAGAAGGAAAATTACTTTGTCCGTTAAGTATTAATCTAAATCCACACATGACCCACCTGATACGAATCATCCCTTTTTTCAGGAGACCCTGGTTTGCAGCAGGGGCTGCAGCTATAAAATCAACGGTCACCATATCACAGTGCTTGTTCAAGTCACCTTATTTCGCTTTTAAAGTGCAGGATATTGACAATCTAGAGATGTCAAAGCACTTCCTATTTTTCTCATCATTTGCATTGTAGGATGGTGTGGTAGGTGTTTTCTGTTTGGAAAGTATCCATATTCTTAGAAAACCAAAGCAGGGGTATAATAGGATGGAGGATAAAAGGAGCATGGAATGGCTATTTAGGATTGACTTTGCCTCGCTCTAGAATTTAGAGTGTATGCTCAAGGCCCTGAACTGTGTTTGTTCTACAGTTTTCATGTCATTCAACTCAATCCTCCAAGGGAGGAGACCTAACAAACTCTAGAGCAGTGACTCTAGGGAGACAGGATTTTGTGTAGCATTCTGCAGTCCACCAGGCATATCTCACAATTGGCTTAATTGCTAACTTCCAAGAGCCAGGCGATTTCAAGTAAAATTTCAAATTTTCTACTTGGAAAGAAATAGACAGTCGAGCGGCTCTGGGCAATATGTCCCATGGGAAGTACCTGATGATGCTGAAAAGCTGCAACTCATTTGTCTTTTTTAAAATAGATATAATAATTTTATTTTTATTTATTTGTATTTTGTTTGTTTTTACACTTTATTGTCATAGACACACTCCATCTAGTTACCCACAGTCCAAACCTGGCCCACATAACCTCAGCTTATTTACATGCCTGGTCCTCGTAAACACTTAAGAGTGTGATTTCTGCCTGAGAGTTTTAGAGTCCAAACTTTTCACTGTGAGAAAATCATTTTAGTATTAAACAATCTCACAAGCTCCCATGTGATAATAAAATGATTATTCAGTTCACAGAAAATCCAGGGAGGACACATAGACTTCAGAACTATTTGTAATAACATTTTAGTGCTTCCATGGTCCTCATTCATAGAACAGACATTAATTGGGCACCTATTGTGTGCCAGGCAGTATTCTAAGAACTGAGAAAGCATATGTGACAAAACTGACAAAATTGCTGACATAGGACCGCACACTCTAGGGGTAGACTACAGATTGTTAGCCAGATAAATGAATAAAATATGACTTCAAATTACAGAAAGTGAAGTGCCAAAAAGAATAAGAAAACAAGGAATGAGAGTAATGAGTGCTGAAGTGGGGTAGGGGAAAGGGAGAGTGTACACTTTTAGACAGTGAAGCTAGAGAAGGACTCACTGAGAAGGAGACCCTTGAGCGAGGTTTGGGAGACTGTTACATACAAAGGCCCTAAGGTGGGAAGGAGCCTGATGCATTCAAGAAACCCACAGGAGATCAAATGGTCTAGAGAAGGGTTAATCTGGGATTCCAGCAGAAAGTCAGCTATGTAAGGAGATGGCTTTATGTTCAGTCCTTAGAAGTAATTAGGTCAAAGCCTTTTTAGTTTAGGAGAGGAAGGAAAATGCCAGAAAACAGAAAAACAACCCACCAAAAAGAATGTATTAAAAGGTATAGAAGAGGGAGAAATCATCTCTTTAATTACTAGATGTGAGCAGAAAGTAAGATTGATATTTTGGAGTCATTATTTGCATGTAAATTGCCTTCCCTCATCAAAAAAGAGAGTCTTAATTTGTCATGATCTAGAGAGATAAGGTTACAACTTCCTCAAAAAGCAAGTAGAGCAAAATGGTTAGCATGATTATAATATAAATTTCCAGACTTTCAGAGAGTAAAGAAGCATTTTTGTTAGTTTCCCATCTTTATTTCTGTTCCTCTAATGGAGTTTTTTTTTTTTTTTTCCCTTCTTGATTTCTCCCCTAAAGCTCTCACATATAAAAAGGAAATGATGAGAAGGCACTTCGTTAGAAAAGCAGAAATCAACTTTATGGAAATGTGTTAGTTAAGGGCACGCTAAGTAAAACAGAAGTAGAATTATTTTTATATTCTTTATTTCATTTGACCAGGGTCTTTTCATTTTCAGGGGTGTGTTCAAATATCCTTGCTGAGTTACAGCAAGGATCTTAATCACACAAAGCAAGATGGTAGTAACAGGGATTTGAGCAAAATCAGAACAGAATGTCAGGTTTTCTGATGGAAAGATAATTCAACTATTTTGCCCTTATTTTTTATAATGATAAAATTCTCCTTAGAAAATTCCATACACCACTGTATCTGTCTGTCAGATGCAAAGCTAACCTTTGGGTTAAAATATTTATTCTTTTGTCTCCATAGAAAGCATTATTCTGAACATCAAATGAAAATGAATAATAATTTAACATAAAACTTGTGAAGATAAAAGAAACAAATGTGAAGGGAATTAATGGAATTTAGAATACCTTACAGGATAAAGTATATTTTTTAAAGAAGAGTTTTTCATGAAATCAGAGCACTATGGCAATCAAATATCTTGGCTCTTAGATTGTTTATACTCCAGGACAGCTTTGAAATCCACAGGCATACTAGCTGGAACTAAGATTGATTACAATCCTTTTAAGATCTAATGTCGATTGTTGCTTACAATGAAAGAAGAGCATAGGAAAACTAAGATCATGGCATCTGGTCCTATCACTTCATGGCAAATAGATGGGAAAACAGTGGAAACAGTGGTTGACTTTATTTTTTTTTGGTTCCAAAGTCACTGCAGATGGTGACTGCAGCCATGAAATTAAAAGATGCTTACTCCTTGGAAGGAAAGTTATGACCAACCTAGACAGCATATTAAAAAGTAGAGACATTACTTTGCCAACAAAGGTCTGTCTAGTCAAGGCTATGGTTTTTCCAGTAGTCATGTATGGATGTGAGAGGTAGACTATAAAGAAAGTGGGTGCTGAAGAACTGATGCTTTTGAAGTGTGATGTTGGAGACGACTCTGGAGAGCCCCTTGGACTGCAAGGAGATCCAGTCAGTCCATCCTAAAGGAGATCAGTCCTGAGTGTTCATTGGAAGGACTGATGTGGAAGCTGAAACTCCAATACTTTGGCCACCTGACGTGAAGAGATGACTCATTTGAAAAGACCCTGATGCTGGGAGAGATTGAAGGCAGGAGGATAAGGGGACGACAGAGGATGAGATGGTTGGATGGCATCACTGACTCAATGGACATGAGTTTGAGTAAACTCTGGGAGTTGGTGATGGACAGGGAGGCCTGGTATGCTGTGGTTCATGGAGTCACAAAGAGTCAGACATGACTGAGTGACTGAACTGAACTGAACTGATGGTAGGAGATGGTAAGGATATTGTGGTAGTTATCCATTGCTCTGTAACAAATTGCCTCAAAATTTAGTGACTTAAAAACAGCTGTAAGCATTCACTATCTCAGTTTCTGTGTATCAGAAAGAAGGGAGCACATTGGCTGTGTGATTCTGGCTTGGAGTCTCTCATGAAATTGTAGTCAAAATGTTGGATGGGGCTGGAATCTTCTGAAAGCTTCAGTGGGTCTGGAGGAGTCACATCCAGGATGGTTTACTCACATGGCTGGGGAAATTGGTGGTGGCTTTTGGCAAGAGGCCTCAGAGGCCCTGGCCTCTCCATAGGCTACTTCGTTCTCTTCACAGTTGGGTGCTTGGCTTCCCTCTGAGTGACTGATTTAATGGGAGAGAAGAGGTGGCCTGGATGTCTTTTATGATTTACCATTAACTCCTAAAATATCATATTTATTACATACATCAGCCTTTTTTAATGTGGGTGGGTGAGTGGTGTGAGTGGGTCAGCCTTATTCAAATGTATAAATAACCAGGAGATGAGGATCATGATGACCATCTGGGAAGCTGGCTACCACAGTTACTCAGCCTAATTTGAGTGGAGAGAAATTAGTTGAAAAATGTGATTCAGATAAGTGAAGATGAAAAATATTAGAAAAAAATGATGGATTTTGTGACTTTAAGTATTTTCACAGCCCTATTTGGATGGATTATATGGACCCTACTACATGTTTTGGAATGTAGTAATTGAAATGATAAAAAATCTTTGCTTAGAAACAGTTGATGAAAGCTGCATGGAGAGATGTTTTCTAAATCACTGCACCTGACAACTATAAAGTTATCAGTATTAAAATGTTCAAGAGAACTGGCCATGACTTTTTAAATCATTGACTTCCAGTTATACCTAATCTAAATTGGTTCTATGTTCTTTATTCCTCTTCTTCTTCTTCTTCTTTTAAAAAATGTTTCACTCCTTTTTCTTCAACATGTTTCACTCCTTTTTATTCATCATGTTTCACTCCTTTTTCTTCACACTTTCCCCACCGTGTGTATGTGCTAAGTTGCTTAAGTCATGTCCAGCTCTTTGCAATCCCATGGACTCTCGCCCTCCAGGTTCCTCTGTCCATTGGATTCTCCAGGCAAGAATACTGGATTGGGTTGTCATTTCCTTCTCCAGTTTCCCCACTATACTTTCCTTTTTATTTTTAATGTCTAGGTAGTATCTCCTTGGAGCCAATGCTTAAAAAATAAGATTTCATTTTGACAAAAGAATAAGACAAGAATATACACTATTTTCATTGCCATTTAATACTAAACAGTTTTTAGCCAGGGCAATAAAAAAATTAAGATTTAAAAGATGTCAACATTAAAGAAGAAGAATGAGACTGCTATTATTTGCAGGTATTGTGATTATGAATATAGAAAGTAAAAAATAAATTGGGCAATTACTGAATGAATGTGGTAAGGTTTCTAGACAGATCAACCTACAAAAATCAATTATATTTATAAAATGGATCAGGAATATAAAATAGCTAAGAGTAAATCTAAGACTTCCTCTTAGAAAACAATAGAACAAAATTTGTATAAATTTTTTTAAATGATCCAAATAATTGTAGAGATTGTGCATAGATTGGAAAACTCAACATTTGAAGGATCTCTCCACAAACTGATATGGTAATTCAGTGTAATACTCATTAAATCCAAGAAATGAAAAACTTAATTTGACAAGCCAATTCCAAAACATTTTATGGATATACCAAATGCCAAGAATAGCTTAGATAATCTTAAGGGAGAAGAAAATGGATGGCCTTACTCTAGCTGATATAAAGAGTTATTACAAACCTGTTGTAATTAAGATAGTCTGACATGGCACAAGATGAGCAAATTAGACCCACAGCTTGGAAGAGGTAGTGGAGAAGCAAAGTCATGCTTCTAGGACAAGCGTCAGAGCAGAGGGGTTTTTTTAAATAATGGTTTTGAATGATTGTGTACTTTTTTTTAAAAGAAAGAAACCACCAGGCACTCATGCTACATTGCACCATATAAACATTAATTCCAAGTTAGCTGTGTATCTATGTCAAAAGAAAAGTAACAGCACGGACATGACTAAAGTGACTTAGCACATGCCGTGACTGATAGCAATTCAACTCAAATGAACAGAAGCCAAAAGCTCTTTATTGGCTAAATTAATTGGAAAATCTGGATTATGGGCCTCAAATACCCTAAGCACTATCTTCATGTTCATGACTGCTCTGCTAACCCATGTGTGGTTTCATCTTGCATACAGACAAACCTTGTTTTACTGTGCTTTGCAGATACTGTGTTTTTACAAATTGAAGGTTTGTTTATCAGCACCACTTCCCCAATATGACTCTGTGTCACATTTTGGTGATTCTTACAATATTTCAAACTTTATTATTATTATATTTGTTTTGTTGATCTGCGATCAGTGATCTTTGATGTTATTATTGTAATTTTTTTGTTTTATATTTTTTCATTAAGGCATGCACATTTACTTCTTTTTAAGACATATGTGATTACACACTTTAGTAGACTACAGTATAGTGTACACATAACTTTTGTATGCCCTGGAAGGCCAGAAATTGAGGTGACTCCTTCTATTGCACTGGTTTGGAACCTAACCCACAATATCTCCTAGGAATAGCCTGATTACAGGAGGTCTTCTCCAAGTGGACAAGATGGCCCCCAGCAGTGCCAGATATTGGCAACTCCGCTGAGAAGAGATGGACTTTTCAGATACTGACTGTTGGGCTTGACTCATGCATCCATAGTGATGTCCTTAAGGGAAGGGCCTTGACAGGCTCAGCCTAGACTATGTTCCCATGGAGAGACGGGACTTGTGATTGTTCCACAGGGATGATGTGAAAAGTGGGAGAGTGGTTCCTCTTTTTAGGGAAGCAATGCCAACCACTCAGGTTTAAAAAGAAAATAGCAAAATTAAAATTTTAGTTCAAGACTTATAAATCCTATATTAGAACAATATAATGGAATCATAATACCAGCAAAATGTTTCCTGTAAGTTCTAAAATACACAGACCTAGTTTCATCAATATCATGGGATATAGATGTCACTGAACATCTATTATATGTCCTGCCTTTTGTATACATTATCCTTCACAACAAACCTAATGGATTCCATTTTTACTCCTATTTTAAGAGGAGGAAAAATGTCATCATGGCAAAATTATAATCGCAATCCAGATTTATCTTGACTCCAAGACTGTTGCTTTCCAATGTACCAAGTTGCATCTCGATGATTTGCTAGCTCAAATAACAGTGTTAATAAACTATCATAATCAGTGAAGGTCACTAGGTAGCTTCTTGTGGAATAAACTTGGGGAAAGTTTATTTGAAAAAGAATTTTCTTATATTTAATTTTTAATTCAAAGAGGACAATGTTCCCATATTAAATTTAGAGTTAGCTTGTGCATAAATTAGCAGTGACAAAGGGTAAAGGCAGAAATATTAAAAACAGCATACATTGTGTTCTCTGTGACTAACACAATATTATTTACAGATTTGGTTGCTGTGGCGATGGTCTCATATGCTCATCTTCATCCAGAAACCCAGCATAGATTTTCTAGCAGCATAAACTGCAAGTTAGACATTTTATTTTAAGATATTGCTTAATTTCTATGAATACAGAGAACATTCAATTATATACAATTGCATTACATCACATTATTGGAATAGTAAATTAAAAGATATATTTATATCTGTAGCCTTCAAAGATTAGATTCAGAAGAGAGGATTCTGTTTTCCCCTAATATTTACTTGTCTTTGCATATTCCTAAAATGATATGGCTTTATTCCCTTAAGACTGGAACATTTGTAAGCTTTTGCAGAACTGAAAGCACAGTTGTAACCAGGAACTTCTCAGTTTAAATTTTATATTTAGTCAAAATATAAAGAAATTTATTGGCAAGGTAAGATTTCATTCCAAGCTGTACAATCTATACCCCCTCAAATGAACAAAACATTGAGTTAAATGAGTTCCAGCTAAGATAGCTGTTTCATCTCTGTGTGAAATGTTTAGTCATTTGGAAGAATAGTGTTTTCCTGTGTGATGTCAAATTTTCAACCTTTTAGGGAATTACTTCTTATTTCCTTTCCATATGGATATTCGACATAGAAACTTCTTATTAATTGAAACTTAATGGCATTTAAAATCCAGTTAATCGGTAAAGCAACTTCTTTTTCTTTGTCACTGTCATATAATTCCCTTGCATTGCTTTTGAGAGCTAGATCATTTAAATGTGCCTTCTGGGCTTCCCTGGTGTCTCAGACAGTAAAGAATCTGCCTGCAATGCAGAAGACCCAGGTTTGATCCCTGGGTCGGAAAGATCCAAGAAGGTAATGGCTACCCACTCCAGTATTCTTGCCTGGAGAATCCCATGGACAGAGGAGCCTGGTGGGCTACAGTCCATGGGGTCGCAAAGAGTCAGACATGACTGAGTGACAAACTCTTTCACTTTTCTGTATACAACTGAATAATTCAGTTGCCTATCTTTGTTTCTTTTTATGTTTCTGGATTTTAAAATTAATCTATATACAGTATTCATTGATTTTGACAAATGGTAAATAATTTTTCTTTTTTTTTCATATCATCTATTTAATTGTCTTTATCCTTATCAGAGGGCTTCCCAGGTGGTGCAGTGGTAAAGAATTTGCCTGCCAATACAGGAGATGCAGGAGACTCTGGTTTGATCCCTGGGTTGAGAAGATCCCCTGGTGTAGAAAATGGTGACCTACTCCAATATTCTGGCCTGGAAAATTCCATGGACAATGGAAACTGGCAGGCTACAGTCCATGGGATTGTAAAGAGTTGGACATGACTGAATACAGAGAGAGACACATCAGAATTTAAAATATCCTTGTCAAAATTACCATTACTCTCTGAAAATTTTGAATTGATCAGTTTATATAGAAATGACCTCTTCAAAAAAAAAAAAAAAAGAAGAAAAGAAATGACCTCTTCACAATCTAGTAACTGATTAGCTAGTAATAGTTTTTCCATGTAATTGTGGTGGATGTTATAATTACTGAAAATGTGAAGTATTTCTAAGTGTATGTGAACACGGCCTTTATTTCTGCATACAATGGATTACAATAGCAGTAGCCAATTTAATGCTATGCTAAGTACCAATATGTATGAAATTACAGCATTATAAGTTCTGATTATGTTTTTACAATATTTATTAAATCATCATTAAAATTGTTATATCACACATAAAGATTTCTGTGTACCATCCTCAAGATGTTGATTGCATGTTGGGACACACTGGCTTAAAAGATAAAGCCCAGACTCCTATTTCAAGACCTGCTGGATTCGTTTATAATCTCATCCTGGCTAGTGCCTATCTTTAGTTTTCCCCTAATATATATGCATTTCTTCTGATTTTCTTCATGTTGTTTCTTCTGAAAAGAAACTCTTCCCTTCAGCTTTTTCACTTAGAAAGATCTCATACCATTTCGTACATACTTCTCTTGGAGCAATTATTACAGCTTATTTGCTCAGTTGTTAACATGCATTACTTGTCATAGACTGTGCTTCTTGAAGAATAATTGTCCTCTGGCTTTACTGAAGCAAGCGTTAAGGAATTACTGTTTATTATTAGTAATACTTTCAGACATCAATGATTTTTGAGTTTTTATATTTACTTAAGTTCCTGTTGTTGTTTAGTAGTTAAGTCATGTCTGACTTTTTTGTGACCTCACGGACTGTAGCCCACCAGGCTCCTCTGTCCATGGGATTTCCCAGGCAAGAATACTGGAGTGAGTTGCCATTTCCTTCTCCAGGGGATCTTCCTGATCTAGGGATTGAATCCATGTCTCCTGCATTGGCAGGTGATTTCTTTACCACTGAGCCACCAGAAAAGCCCTTTATTTAAGTAAACACAAGCAAATTCTTTTCGCTTATTCTTTGACAATAGAATTATGACACGCTTGCCATAGAGAATCTGGATAAGTATTAGAAATCCCTTTCTGTTAGACTGGTTTAGAATATGAGGTTGCTTTAAAGTTTAGTAATTACTTGCTTTTGCAAGCTAGGCTTGTGTGTTCCTTTATAATACCATTTCCTGAAAAACACAGAACATTCGGTCTATTTGGTTCTTGTCAATTATGTGAAAAAGTAACCACAATAACCAAAGATCTTATCTGGTGATAGTTAGACTAGAAAATCTCTTATTTATTTCCTTGTCTTGATGCTTGGCCTGTCACTCTTTCAGCAGTTAACCTGAAATAATTTAGTATTAGTTAATTAGAAGCCTAGTTTTCACAGTCTGACAGAGACATCCTAATGTAAGATGATTAAGAAAGGTCACCCTCAAGCCTTATCGTCTTCTATTTAAGCTATAGAAGCAGTTGACTTTTCCAGTCTTCCAAAGCCCTTTGTTACTGAACCTTTTATATCTATTGCACTTAGTATCAACACTTAGAAAACTGCTTTTAGCAGAACTCCCTTTCTGCTTGCAAACTGGCTAATTCTTGCTTAGTTTCATCTCATCCCTTCAGTACATTGTGAAAAGCAACAGCAAGTAACATAAACCAATCCCCTGAAATATTCCAACACTGTTTGCTACATCTTGAGACTCAGGAAATACATTACTGGCTTTCCAGGTATCTGTGGAGGACATTTTATCAAATAGTTTCCCATGTCAAAGTCGGTTCAATAGCTCTCCAGCCTACTGTAGCTGTTTCCTCACTGTGTGTTGTCCAGTGTCTGTATATGTGCTACATATTGTGTGTGTGTGTGTGTGTGTGTGTGTGTGTGTGTGTGTGTGTGTATGCTCAGTCTTGTCTGACTCTTTGTGACCCCGTGGACTGGAGCCTGCCAAGCTCTTCTGTCCATGGGATTCCTAGGCAAGAATACTGGAGTGGGTTGTCATTTCCTTCTCCAGGGGATCTTCCTGACCCAGGGATAGGTTTTGTTATTGCTGTATTCCACTTCTATGTACTAATTTCTTTATTGACTAAGATATATTTAGTAGGTACAGAAGCTCAAATGACAGGAAAATTTATTTCTCTCTTGTCACATTGTGGAGGGAGGCCCAGCAGCATGCAGAGATAGCTCTGTATCATAAAATCACTAAAGGGCTCAGATTCCTTCTGGATTGTTCCCCTGCCAGCCTCTATCATATTTAAGGTGCTTATGGAATCCAAAGGGTGAGAATGAGGCAATTGCAAATGCTAAGTCTTCCAGTTCTAGGTAATTATAGGATTAAACACCAGCTATACTCATGTTATGATTTACTACTTACATATTTAAACTTGTTATATTAATCACTTAGTAAATTGCATATTATTCATTCCATTGGTTGGATGATCTTGTTACTTTCAACTAGTCTTTTTTTTTTTTTTTTTTAGAAAGTATTAACTTCTGGTTAAGCAGGGTAAGAAAGAATACTCTAATTGAGCAGTGTCCTGGGTAGTAGGGTCTCTTCAGAATTTGTTACTGCTTATACTTTTAGGGTTCCCAAGAAGGATGATGACCCTGGTTTTTGAAAAAGCTAAAATTAGGAAGAAACAGTGGAAAAGGAAAATAATTTTAAAAAATACAGAAGAGGAAATGAGTAAAAATCTAGCACAGATGTTTGTTTCTTCTTGTTTTCTTCCCAAATGCCTCTTCTGGTAGCCTCGATCTAGTAGCTTATCCAGGTAGAAATATTTATCTAAATAAAGAATGAACAATTGAATAGTAATGACATAATGATAATGCATTATATTTATAGGAGTTTTAGAGTTTCCATTGTGCCTGAAACAATGAGACCTAACCTTTGATAGAAAGCCGTGGAAAGAAACAACTTAAAGTGATAGGTTCTGAAAGAGAATTGCCATAAGAAAAGAAAGTTCTTATAGCAACTGTGTGTTAATCAGTTTTGCACAGTCAGTACGATGACAAGACTCCTCTTTGTGACCCCATGGACTATAGTCTGCCAGGCTCCTCTGTCCATGGGATTCTGCAGGTAAGAATGCTGGAGTGGGTAGCCATTCCCTTCTCCAGGGGATCTTCCTGACCCAGGGATTGAACCCAGGTCTCCTGCGTTGCAGGCAGATTCTTTACCATCTAAGCCACCAGGAAAGCCCCATAGATATAAAGGTCCAACTAAACTGATCTGTATTTACCCATGTAACTATTTTGTGAGCTCCTTTAGAGGTGACATATTTCTTTTAATACAAGCAAAAGATAGCTAAGTACGCATTATAGTTTGCTGATATAAAGACAGACCAAGTAAGCCTGAGAGAAAGCAATCCATCTAGAATCAAATGATTACATCCAGTATAGAAGTAGAATTTGATTATAAGTTTAAATGAGCATTTTATTTTTAATAATTAAAATGTAATTTAGAAGGAAATTTTAAATAACCTTCATATTTCAATGATATTTTAACTTTCTCACCTGAGCATTTTAAAAGGCTGTATTATTAAACATTATATCTGTATCTTGGTCACCTTAAGTATCAAGTAAATTACTTAGAGAAGTAACCTGAGACTTTCAGTAAATTGTGTAGGTCTTTATGGGACTTAATTTCTTTTTTCCATGGAATAGAAATAACTTATCTTGATACAAGAATTATTATTAAAGATGGAAACAACATATATTTCAAATAACTTCATTTTAAAACCAGACCTCATATTTTTAGAGCATATTTGATTTGCAGAAAAATTGAGAATACAGTACACAGTGTTCCCATATACAGCCCCACAAGTTTTTATTTTTTCCCTTATTATTAACATCTTGCATAACTGATGCACTATGTTAATGAGAGTTCATAACTTAATCATGTGTTCTTAGCTTTCTACTATCCTTTTCTGTTCCAGGAATTTTTTGGTTTGTTTGTTTAGTTGCTAAGACATGTCTGACTCTTTTGCGACCTCATGGAATGTAGCCCACCAGACTCCTCTGTGCATGAACTTTCCTGGCAAGAATACTGGAGTGGGTTGCCGTTTCTTTCTCCAGGGGAACTTCCCAACCCAGGAAACCACATTATATTCAGTCATTATGTCTCTTTAGGCTCTGTTTGGCTGTGAGATTTTCTCACACTTTTCCTTGTATTTGATGTTCTTGAAAATTCTGAGGATTGGCCAGGCATATTACAGGATGTCCCCCTCTTGGAATTAGCTTGATCTTTTTCTCATGATTAGACCAGGGTTATGTGTTTGGGGGAGGAAGATCACACAGGTAGTTTCATTTTCATCCTATCATATCTGAGTACATGACTTGTGATTGTTAATGTTGGTGATTACATGGAGCTGTTTTTCACTTTTCTCCATCTCA
Source organism: Cervus canadensis (assembly GCF_019320065.1). NCBI lineage: Eukaryota > Metazoa > Chordata > Mammalia > Artiodactyla > Cervidae > Cervus > Cervus canadensis. Next base: position 51,588,910 of record NC_057397.1, on the reverse strand, counting down.
AATCTTTTCCCCCATGTTTATTCTGTAATTTTTCAAAGAAAGTCTCTGTGCACAAAGTATGGGTATGGAGTTATACACCCTGACCTTTAAGGTGGGTAGCTACATAAATTATTTAGAATTTCTCATCATGAAAGATTTGTATCTTCTCCTTTGTTCATTAATTTATTCAATTATTTGTTTATATCAGCATGGACCCATGGATATTTATCTTATACTGTGGGTTATAATACAATAAATACTACTTGATTTATTCTGTAGCTCAGATTATTCTAGCTCTGGCTACTGAGCGCTCTTACTGTTGGCTCCTTACTTTTTTAACTTAGACTCACAGCATGTGATTGGTCTTTTTTTTCACTTTCAGGATTTTGACAGTATAAAATGCTCCAAGCTCATCTTATATGTTTCTTGTCTCAGACTTAGAGTAAGCTATTTCTCTAAGGATCTCTGGTTCTTCTTTTTGGAGAATGGTATTGAAAACCAGGATCTGAGCATTAGGTAGGGCTATTGCTCCTGGGGTGTTGTTTCTTTTAGTCCAGTGTCAGCTGACAGAGCAAAGAAGTATATGTGTGTGTGCTAACTCATTTATGTACACTTATGTGTACATATTATTACATGTAACCATCTTTAACTACATTCAGATAAACATGAGTTCATACTGATCTGTCCAACTTTATTAGCCACAAGGATCATTCCATCCTCTTCCCCTTACTTCTCTTTAAATTTCCACTCCAAAAATGAAAAAATTGGCTCGCACTATCCACTGTGTGGCCATCTCGGCTTCCCAGGTGGCTCAGTGGTGAAGAATCTGCCTGTCGGTGCAGGAGACACAGGGGATCTGGGTTCAATCCCCGGGTCAGGAAGATCCCCTTCAGGAGGAAATGGCAACACACTCCAGTACTTTTGCCTGGGAAATTCCATGAACAGAGAAGCCTAGCAGCCTCCATTGGATCGCAAAAGAATTAGACATGACTGAGTAACTGAACATGCATCTGGTATCTATTTACCTATTTTTTTCTATTCCATTACAGGTTATAGCAGTGTTAAAGTTGTGAATGCCTTCCCCCAGGAGGAAAAGCTTTATGCCTTGGAATACAGCCCTTATATGCAGTTCCTTTTCCCTTTGGTCTTACAGATCCATTGATTTTCTTTTCTTTTTTTTTTCCATTTATTTTTATTAGTTGGAGGCTAATTACTTTACAATATTGTAGTGGGTTTTGCCATACATTGACATGAATCAGCCATGGATTTACATGTGTTCCCCATCCCGATTCCCCCCACCACCTCCCTCCCTATCCCATCCCTCTGGGTCATCCCAGTGCACCAGCCCCGAGCACTTGTCTCATGCATCCAACCTGGACTGGCGATCTGTTTCACATTTGATAATATACATGTTTCGATGCTGTTCTCTCAGATCATCCCACCCTCACCTTCTCCCATAGAGTCCAAAGATCCACTGATTTTCAAAATCACTGAGGTCAGTACTTTTCTGTCATTTCCTTCAGTGAGATTGTTTCATATATTTATGATATAGTTACATTCTCTTCTCACAGTTTGCATTCCTTCCTGGAATCTTGTGATCTCCAGATTATTATTTTTAAAATTTCGCACATATTAGATTCAATTTTTTGTGTTATAAAATCTTGTGAGTTTCGACAAATGCATCACATCATGTGTCTGTAATTAGAATACCACACAGAATAATTTCACTATGTAAAAATCCCGTGTGCTGTACATGTTTATCCTCCCCTTCTGACCAGGATCCCTAGTTTGAGTTTTTTCCTTTCCATTTCTCCATTTTGGTCAAGGACAAAAATTCTGGTTCAATTAAATGAGCTCTGAATAATAACAATCTTCTCTGTTTAGAAATGTTGACTTTAATTAAAAATCACAATAAATGTTAATATCTGACAATTACCTTTCAGTGTAAATGAAGAACCCAATTACAGTCATTATTATGGACCATAATAATGAATGGATTGTAGTGTTTATTCCCTTTAGGTGTGAAATTTAATTCAATTATTAATGCAGGGTTTTGAATAGCAAACAGATCTTCTTCTAAACGTTTTTTCTATTTTCTTCAATAAAGCAATGATTAAAAGTTTGGAACAGAGAAATAAGATATAAATATGTTTCTAATTTTATTTTATTCAAACCCCTTTAGTTATTAATGCCTTTCTCAGTGGAATGCAACATATTTGGGGAACACACGGGAGATAGGGCGATAACTTTGGGTTTTGTTTGCCATAACAGTAATACTTTTGGAAGCCTCCATATATGTTTGGCATGTCGACAGTATTGCTAATTCCCCTCCACCCAAAGTTTATCCTATAAAGAATGCTTTAAATGCCAGTAAAATACATGATTTTTATTATCAAAATACCACACAGAAAATACCAGCCAACTGTGGTTACTTTACATTTAGAGAAGCATGAAGTTCACTTTTGAGTCCACAGTCTGTCAAGAGTGGTAAGGTGTCTGAGATTTTGCCCTTCTAGTAAGCTAACAGTCTGTCTGCCATAGATTCAAAGATCCTGGCAAAAGTGGGACTCCTGGGACAGAGTTAAAGGATTTTGTTACTTGTGGCAAATGAGGCAGCACCAGTTTCACATTTCCCTTGCTTCCCACGTCCCATGGGGGTGACATGGAGGTGGGCTTGGTCAATGCAATGGATGTGTGTCATAGTGGAGAAACTCAAGTCTAGGAAATCCTAATCTTTTAAAAGCCTTCAAGTAAACCTGTCCAACCTTTGACTCAAAGATAAACATTATCTTTATTATCCTGGGCATCACCTAAACACACTTCTGTCTCAGGGGAAATAATAGCTCTATTTTCCAACCTTTCATGCTATTTAGACATCCTTAAAAAGATATTCTAGAACAAAGTTATCAGCTTCTGTTTTCAAAATATTCATAAGTGCAAACGAAGCATGGAAATTTGTCTCCCAACATAATCTGTCTTCCTGAGACAAGCTAAATTTCATTATTGTATAGAAAGATTAATAATTTTATACAAAAATACTAGATATTGTTTTATTACTAAGAAGTATAGTTTTGAATGTCAGCCAATATTTCATTTAAAAATCATATATTCCATTTCCATCAAAGGTCCATCTAGTCAAAGCTACTGTTTCTCCAGTAGTCATGTATTATGTGAGAGTTAGACTATAAAGAAAGCTGAGCACCAAAGAACTGATGCTTTTGAACTGTGGTGCTAGAGAAGACTCTTGAGAGTCCCTTGGACTCTCAACCAGTCCATCCTAAAGGAAATAAATCCTGAATATTCATTGGAAGGACTGATGCTGAAGCTGAAACTCCAATACTCTGGCCACCTGATGTAAAGAACTGACTCATTGGAAAAGATCCTGATGCTGGGAAAGAGTGAAAGCAGGAGGAGAAGGGAACAACAGAGGATGAGATGGTCGGATAGCATCACTGATTCAATGGACATGAGTTTGAGCAAGGTCCAGGAGCTGGTGATGGACAGGGAAGCCTGGTGTTCTGCAGTCCATGGGGTCACAAAGAGTTGGACACGATTGGACTGAACTGATAATCCATTTCCATACCTACTGTAAGAATAATTCTTTGGAAAGTTGTGTGAGCCATTTTATTTTCTCTTTTGTCTCAAATTATGAATTAAATAAGGCAAAATACTTTTTTTATTAGCAGTTATAGAAAATTATGGAATTATATTGACAAATTAATTTTTTCCTTGAAAATACTTTAGGCAACATCAAGTCAGTTTGCTAAATTTTCAATTATGTTTTGATTTTGAAGTTTCAAAAGTTTTTTAGAAATGAAGAAATAAGGTCAAGTAATTCTTTTCTAGCTAATGAGTGCTTCTGACTCATCCCCTCCATGTACCTTTCCACAGTTCTTAGAATCAGCTATAGTGCCTTTTTGCAATGTGGGTAGTTCTTGCTTCAGACTTGCGAATTTTACTCTAATATATTCTAGTCTATTGTATGCTATGCTATCTTATATCCTATCCCATCCATTCCATTCCATTTTATTCTGCCTCCATTCCATTCTATTCCATCCACTCCATTAATAGTGGTCACAACTGAAAGTTTATTTCATCATCCTTTAATGGTTTTTGATCTGCAGTTAAAAAAAACATACACACACACTTTGTTTGTTAAAATAATTCAAGTTGTCTCTAAATTTGGGAGTAAGAGCTATTAATTACTTTAAAAAGAGATCTTCTTTTCATATTAAAATGATAACAGAGGAATACCACACAGGTATGGAAAACAGCTCTAGCATTTTTTTTTTAATAAAAATTACTTTTATTTGACTCCAAGATGGGTGTTTTGTTTTAAAACACATTCTTTGATCCACAAGGTCTTTCAACCTTTGAAATTTGGAAGAAGATAGCAAAAGGCTGCTATTATACTGTCCTGGCCAATTCTGATATGGATTGGACAAATTGTGCTCCAATTCTTTTTTGTTTCTAGATCATAAATTATCCTGTTTATGTAAATATCAGTTTCCTAGCCCCTCTCTCTGTGTACAATATTCTTTAAAGGCTATCATGTGAAATTAAATGTAAAACTTTTGCTCTGTGCTCTGAAAAAGGGCTCTAGAAAATACATGTTAGCAATGGGTGAGAAAGATGATTTTGCTAACCGAGTCTTCAAATATGTCTGCTAAAATGTCCCTGAAGATTTATTTAGAAGATAATATGATAAGCGCCAAGTGAAGATATAGGACCTATTTGCCTGTCTACTTAGGAGTTTGGAATCAAACAAATTTGTTTCTTTGAGTTATTTCTTTGGCATATTTTATTAGTATGTGTGAACAATTATATAGAATATTTAATTAAAATTGAGAGTAGATAAATATTAAGTTAAAGTTATTCAAATATCCATTGATAATAGATTTCCTAAAATTATTATAAAGTTAAATATTCTATTTTAGCTTAAAAAAAGAAATTCCACTGTTATCCATAGAGACTTTTGTAAGAAGCAGCTATTTCCCTTTGTTTAAAATCTTAAAATAATAATTAGCTCATGTGAGGAAATAAGATATGAGTACAGCTAAAGGTAGAAGAATGGCTTTTATTCACATTTTATTCCTTTATTTTTCTTTTCCTGAGGCTTGTGGTCAAGGTGGTACAATTGTATGTGAAGGTTATTATTATTTTTTTTAATTTGAGGAGCAAGTCCTGTTGAATGAATTTCCTGCAAAGTATAGTTTCCATAGCAACTGTAACTGTCTTTTATTTTCACATGTACCATTTAGAATTAGTTGACAATAATAATTATAGTCTAAGATAAAACATTTGCTATACAGCAAAGACATGTGTAAAGACATGGTTTTGGAAAATTGTCCTAGTTTAGAGACACTGAAAATAATTTTTAAGGAAAATTCAATTTTTTAGCTTAAGTAAGTGATTGAAATTCTAATCTACATATCCATTGTGAAGTATTGAAGTGTTATTGATACTTGCAAAGAACATTTTCCCTCTCATATTTCAAAATTACATTTGTTATTCTAAAATTTTACTCCTCAATCTCTTTCTCTCTCTCTCTCTGCCTCTCAGTCTGTGTGTGTGTATGGATCAAACTTACCAAAACTTCTCCAGTTCAACTATTAATCTTATTTCTTTGGAAATATTTTGAGTATTGAACAACAGAACAATGTAGAAAATACACACTTACCCTTATCCTCTTTTACCTATAAAATCTCAGACTATAGGCCTTCTAAAGAAATCAAAGTAAGATTTTATATACTTGGAAGAAATGTCCCTTGACTTAGAACACGAAGAGGAAATCCAAAAGTTAACATATTTCCCGTATTACTTCAAGTTTAGTTGCATCATGTTGTTGAAGACTAAATGAATTTATCTACTTCAGTGGCTCCATATAAATTAAAATATAAACAGGAAAGTATTTTTCAGTCATTGGATTATTGAGTGCTCATTTAAACAGTACCATACTGAATGTGATGCTACCAGTTCAGAATGAGATTTAAATTGTTTTGAAATTTCCCCCTGCAATATCACTTTATTAATGCCATTTCTTTGTTCAAGGATAAAAGTGAAAAACATGGCAATGACAATTCTGTGCCACATAACTAATTATGGTTATGCACTCAGGACACAATAATAAAGTGCTTCTCAGGTTGTACAAGTTTTCTTTGAGGTAGAGAAAAGCATAAGCAGATTAAAGTTCTCTTTATAACTTTTTTAGGCTGCAAGGGTTTCGTGGGGGAAAGCGTGTGCTGTGGTGGGGTGCTCCCGCGGATAGTGGAGGAGGGAGGGGATGACTACCAGCTGCTCTTCTGAGACCAGCGACAGCAACGAATGCTCTACTTCCTCCATTAACTCCTTTTTTTTTTTTTTTAATTCACAAAGAGAGGCCCATAGGATCCCTGGAGGGGCTCCTTCTGGGTATGTATGAGGAAGCACACTTGTACAGTTCCAGGGTTTGACTGTGGTGGCTGTGAAAATGCACCACTCTCGTCTCCTCCTGAGGGCAGCATGGTTCACTGATGGCTTGAGCTGTTGCCCATTGAGTCCCTTCATAAAAAGAAGTGGGGCTCCTTAATGGGCTACTTTTGCTCAGAACTCTCCATCAACTCTGTGGAAATTTTCTTAGAATTCGACTGTAGTCAGAGACTCTTTTGACCTAATCCTCATCTCTCCATCTTCTCCTCAGGTGTCAGACCTGTATCATGATCTGAAGGTTCTTCCTATTTTCTTCGGATTCCTCCTCTTCATCTTTCACAAGCTATTTTCTTCTACAATAAATGTCTTGCACATAATTACAAACAATCAGCTGCTGTGGCATCTGCTTCTCAGAGCATTTCATCTGACATAGATATTTGGGGGAAATATCAATAATTTGGTATCAGATGTGCTCATCATGAAGTATTATTGGATGCTCAGGAGTAGCCATTGAATAGGTAGTTAAGCACATAAATCTGAAGATGCAAGAAGTAAGATGAGAGGTCTATTCTGGAGACAGGAATTTGGGAGTTGACCAAGTATCAATGGTACATAAGCAATAAAACAGGATGAGTTGACCAAGATAATGATGGAAATAGAGAGAAGGACAGGCCTGAGGGTTAAGCCCAGACTGACCCTCTCAACCAGAAAAGGTGAATGAGCGATGAGGTAGGAGGGAAATCAGGAGTGTGATAGGCTGGCAGTCAAGAGAAGAAAGTTTTTCAGTTATGGTAAAGTCTTTAATTAACCTTGTAAATGTTGTTGATGGACCAAGCGATAGAAAGTCTGAGTATCGACAACTGGATTTAGCAACTATGGAGGTAATTGCTGACCTTAAGAACAAAGCTATAGCAGAGATGTATGGTGGGAGATGGATTTCAGTGAATTATCAATAAAGAATTGGAGGGGAGAGTGATACTGTATAGAAATGAAGAAAATTGTATAGAGAAAGCTCTCAAGAAGTTTTGCCATAAAGGAGAGCAGGGTGTTGGGTGTTTTGTTCATTTGTTTGCTTTTGTTTTGTTTCTAAGATTGAAAAAAATGAAACTATGTTTTCTATCTTGATAGGAAGGATCCAGTAAGGAGGGGGAAAAGAGATGGTATAGCAGGAAGAGGGGAAAGGCATTCTGAAGCCGTGTCCCTGAGTTTCAGAGAAGGGTGGACAGTTCAACTCTTATAATAGAAGGAAAGGCAGATTGAATAGGCACAGATGGAGGTAGGTGGATAAATGTGGGTGCTGGCCCTTGTGGAAAAATCTCTTCTAACTGATTCTATTTTCTGAGTGAAAGTGGAATCAAAGGGAGGTGTGAGAGGTTTATATTTATCTAGAGAGAGTGAATAGCTTCAGGAATTGCAGTATGATTGCCTTGCAGCGTTAAGAACCCATTTGGGGTTTAGGCATGAATGTAAAATGAGAGCAGTCAGCACACGTTGGTTTTTTTCTGTCTTCATGATCAACTCTGCAGGGACAGCAGAACTAGGCAATGGGTTGGAATTAATTAGGGTTTGGATTTTATCAGTTGAATACTGAGGGAAGACAGGGGCAATGGAGTTGAGGTGGTCAGCAAGGGAGTGATTTTAATACAAGGCAAGAGAGGGGATAAGATGGTGAGCATCCAGGTTACCCCAGCATCCCTAAAGAGATAAGCAAATGCCATTGGAGTTTGTGAGTACAATTCTCCTTAAGTGACATTTTTATTAATATATCAGCATGGCTCAGAGACAGGTTTGGGAGTGGGGGTGCTTTTGCCAAGGAAAATCACCAAAGGAAGCACTAGAACACATCATTTGCCAACGGATAGCATCCTGGACAGAACTGAAGGACCGATAAGGCAGAGATATTAATGGCTCATATTTCAAAAGAGCAGGCTTTTCATGTTAACAGAATGTATCAGTGGAAATATTTGTCAAAGCAGTAAGCTTACTCAGTGATAATGTTTTACTCAGATAACTTGGGCCAACATGTATATTTTCTGCAAGAACTAGTCAAAAGATTTTAATGAGAGCAAAAATTGCACGTTGAAACACAGCACTGAGATTTCTACCTCAGGTAAATTCTTTGTGCATTTAATACATTATGCTTTATACTAATTTGCATTAAAATGATAAATGCAACTATTCCTTGTATTAATATATATAGAAAAAATCCCAGTAAAACATGAACTTGAGGCCACTTCTACCATACATACCTCAGTAATTTCTTAAAATTCCTCCTTTAGGTACTCAAACATCACTTCTATGCACTCAAATGTTTTTAACTGCTGCTGCTGCTGCTGCAAAGTCACTTCAGTCGTGTCCAACTCTTAGCAACCCCATGGACTGCAGCCTACCAGGCTCCTCCGTCCATGGGATTCTCCAGGCAAGAATACTGGAGTGGGTTGCCATTTCCTTCTCCTGTTTTTAACTAGTGTTCTTTAAATAGCCTATAGCCAAATGATTTATATGTCCAAACCAATTAAATATTGTTCTATAGCAATTATTCTTAGACTTTTGACAAATATCAAATTTTAAAAATATTAGAATATAAAATTACAGTTCTTGCCTTGATTTGTTACTTAAATTTGGTTTGCTTATATGTACAATTTATTGAATAGATACACCAATATTTTATATAGCAGCAAAACTGACTAAGCAGTAATATTTTAAAATTTCTTTTGAAATGTCCACATCTCAACAAAATTTATACAGCTCACATACCATATTTCTGGAGAACATATTAGAATTTTCTGCAGTAGGAAAAGTAGACATGTAATACACTTTTTCATTTTCTAGTTATTAATTATTCTAAAGATAATGTTTTTCTTGTCTAATTGTGGCTACAGGGTGTGACAACTGTTCCTTAGATGCACCATTCCACCTTTGAGAATAAGCTGATATTTTTCTTAAGGCATATTGACTCTCTCTAGCCATAAGAAATTGGCTTACTTGCCCCTGAAGGGTATCCCTGGGCACAGTGTATATGGGAATAATGAAATCTGTCATATACCTTCAAGGAGTATCATTTTCAGGGACCAGCAGGTTGGAGCTCATTCCTGGTTCTGGCACTCTCCATGGGCTGTGTGAATTTGGGTAGGTCCCTTCATCTTTTTGTGCTTCAGCTTTGCGCTTCATCTGTGTTCCCCTCACAGTCTTGAATAGAATATTAAATGCAAGAAAATAGGACTTGATCTGCTTTAACAAAGAATCTCAAGTCCCAGCACATAAATGGATCCTGAATCAATATTTGTTGGATGGATAAATATATAAATTATATAATTAGAAGAGGTTAGCAATAGTAATTATATAATAGGAATACCTTGAAAATACAGTGACAGAATACATGATGAGTACAGAGCACAGCCTGGATCTCTTCTTGGGGAGAGTTCTAGATAAGCCAGGATGAGTTTGCTTCTGTGTCTATTTCCCCTTCAGATTGTGGATGGCATTTATATTAGGACAAGTGGCCCTGCGGTATGCTCTAGCACCTGGGAATTGTGTAAGAGGGAAAATATTTATTTTATTACTACTCATATATCTCTTAAATATTTCATAATATTTGGGAGAAGTGGAAACAAGCCAAATGGATTAAAGTATTTTAGCATACAATTTAAAATTCATGCCATCAATGAAAAGTTTTTAGAGCTTAAGCATGCATATCAGAAACTAGAGGTAGTGTATAAGATATTTCATTGATTTTAAGATGCGTATTTTAAAATTTTTACATATCCAAAATCTGGACACATTTTGCAATCAGTGGTATCTTACAATTGATTGGACTTTCTTTTGTTCTTTTTCCTGTCTTTTCTCTTTCTCTCTCTCTGTAGTTAATAATATAATAAGGTATCCTTAAATAGATTTAATGACATATTATACAGACATATATTAAATTTGTCTTTCTCAGTGTTTATTTCTTACCATAACTGAATCCTAGAAAGGACCTGTTAGGCATTTTTTTAAATTTCCCAGCCCATGGAATACTAATACCAAAGATATAAGCTATAATCTTTTTGTGTATTGCATGGATATATGTGTTGTACGAATAAAAACAGTAGGATTTTTTTTGTCCCCCTCCAAAAAACAATTTTTGTCCCCTTGGGGACACTATTATATTCATTGAGATGGCAGGTATGAAAATAATGCTCTATATTATTCTTAGTTTTTGAAATCTCATTTACAAGAACATTGGAAATCATAAACTAATTCCCAGGTTTAGAACTGTTGGCTTTAATTATATAACAAACTGACTAGGAATTTTATTTTTTCCTGAAATACTGTCAAAATGCATGTAAAGTTGGAACATTTGATATTTACCCCAACGATCAGAAAGCTATGCATAATACTTTTTGTTAACAATTAAAAGCTTGTCAGATTCATCCAATGGTATCATTCAACATAACATTCTCATATTATGAAATAAGATGATTTAATAATTTCAGTGTATATACATTTAAGATCCTCACCACTTCATCTTTACTTACAAAGTCACCATTTTAAAGACATAACTTGAACACTGAGTCAATAATGAGATATTTAAAGACCATCTAGTTTCCATGGAGTATAAAGAGATATTGCCTTTATGCTCCACATATGCACTCCATGGGAATGATGAGGAAGTGCAATTCTCGAAGCCTTTAGTTAGCACTCTTCGACCACAGCCTAGGTAGTGTTTGGGTTCTACCTTCAAAACTAATGATGGAACACAGAACTCAGTCCATTTGGGACCAATGTCTGCACCAGAGGAAAGACAGGCACTCAGTCTATGATCATCAAATCAGGATTTTCTCTTGAAAAGCTAATTGTTATATTCAGCAGCTTTAACTGTTCAAGAAAGGAATGATTTACTTACTTGGAGAGTATCTTTTTATAGCAAAATTGTCCACCATGATCTTCAATGTTCACTTATCTTTGCTCTGGGCTATGCCGTTTAATGTCCATCCTTTAAAATTAGAGGTGCAAAAGACTCTAAAAATTAGTGATAGGAAAACGTTTAACGTTCTTGTATGCATTGCACTATTATTTTATATTTGACAATTCCAACATGTGTCGATTGGCCTCGTTGCCTTGGGTTGTGTTAAATGGCTATTTTTGAGACTCAAGTGTGTCAGAACAATGTGCTGTTGTTTTGGGGGGATGTGGACTATTCTAGAGGACCAAGCAATGAGTCAACTAAAATGAACACAGGCAGGACTCAAAATAGACTCAGCGGCAGTGTACAGACATCCATATCAAGGCTTTATCAATCAAGTTAGTTTTACACAAGTTTTGTGAGTAAACTGAAAGTGAATTCAAAACCAGAAATCATCTCCTCCACTACTCCTAGTACTTGCTCTTTCTCTGCCTTTCAGTCGAAGCATCTCCATGATACTCCGGGCATAGACATCTCTCAAGTTCACGCTGATATATGAGTCAGTGGCTATGTTCTTGGTAAGTTTCTTCAGAGCCTCACGCTGTCTAACAGCTGCTTCCTTGAGCTTCAGGGTGAAGTAGCAAGCGGAGAAGCGGTCGTTAATAATAGCAATGGGCAAGGCCAAGACAAGGATTCCCGATAAGATACACATGAAGGCCACAATCTTGCCCGTGGTGGTGTCTGGTCTGATGTCTCCATATCCCACGGTGGTCATGGACGTTGTGGCCCACCACCAGGCACAAGGGACACTTGTGAAGGTTGTGTCGGGGATGCTCTGCTCAGCAAAATATTCCACAGTTGAAAATATAGAGATTCCCACAGATAGAAACAGGAGCAGCAGGCCAACTTCTTCGTAACACTGGGTGATTGTCATTCCAAGGGAGCGTAAGCCTGTAGGAGAACAGTTGGTGTCAGTCACGGGCGCCCCTTCTCCCTTCCTCTGCCCGTCTCCTCTCCCTCCCCGTCCCTGCTATCCATCCCCAAACCTGCATCATTGACATTTCCTGTGGCTCCAGCATTGGGCAAAGTTCTGGGGGTACAGAGGTGATAAGTTACAATCTTCAGCAAGTTCTTAGTCTAGTTGATGGGGACTGACTGAGAAGGCTAGAAATAAATATAGTTAGATTCATTCACTCACTTATCTATTACACGTGCGTGTGTGCGTGCTAAGTTGCTTCAGTCACGTCCGACTCTGTGCAACCCTGTGGACTATAGCCCGCCAGGCTCCTCTGTCCATGGGATTCTCTAGGCAAGAATACTGGAGGAGTTATTCTTGCCATGCCCTCCTCCAGGGGATCTTCCCAACCCAGGGATCGAACCTGCGTCTCTTAGGTCTCCTGCAGTGGCAGGCGGGTTCTTTATGACTAGTACCACCTGGGAAGCCGCCAGCTATTAGACACCTACTACTTATACAAAAAAGATGAGAGATGAGATGAAGGGCAGGCAGGGGACATTTGCTAGCACTTTGTCCTTTATACAATGAGAGCCTCTACAAGGAAGGCTATTTTGGTCAGGTCTGCCATTTCTATGCATCACCTTGCACACTATTCTAAGGCAGTTTTATGTTGTCTCCTTATATTTTATGTGTCTGTTTTTCTCACTTTCCTGATAAAGTTTAACACAATTAGGGGCATCATAATCTGAAAGAGCCAGAAGAAGCAAAAGATGAGAATTAAGTGAAGCAATAAAAACAAGTTAGGATTCAGGAACAAGATTCACATAAGAACATCAAATCTACATGTGAGGACATTCTTAAAGGGGTAGCAGGAGGGATTCTAGTACTCCTCCATTTCAATGGCACCCATTGAAATTTTTGTCCTTAATACCAAAGCTATAGCAAGAGGAGCCCATTACAGGATCGCTATTTGAATAAGGCATCTTCCCTAACACTAGAGATACTGATTAAAGTTAATCCACATTTTGAAGTCATATTAACATGATGTCACAATGATATTGTCTTAAAAGTCCAAAGTATACCTCTTGGAATTAAGTTTAAATTTTTATTCACTAGAGACTATTTTAAATACATTAAAATACTATTTCTGCTCTGATTATTCTGAATTTTGTTCTTAGAATTTTGAGATGTTTTTGTTATTAGCCAGCTATTTTAAAAGACCAATGAATATAATTTTGAGATTTAACTTTAAAAGGCATTTTAAACAATATCTTTAGAATACATTTTAGAAAACTGGCCTTGATGTGTCTGTATTGAATTGGATTTCTGAAATTGAGAACATATGAAGCAATGCATAGTGTTTGGAAAGATTGTTTTCATTCCAATGTTCTAAACAGTTCATTTTGAAAAGAAACAAAGTGGCCTGAATTTCTGCAGGTTATATCAATTAACTCAGATAATCCTAAAAAATAACATGAGATAGATGTTATATTTATTATGCTGTTTTATGGGTGAGAAGACCAAGGCACAGAAATGTAGCATATCTAGTACATACTAGTACAAAGACTAGTACAAAGACTAACATGCCAAAGACTTAAAACTAGGCTGTCTGGTCCATAGCCTAGTTTATACTAGGCCTATAATACTTCTCAATTTTATTTATAGTTAATACCTAGAGAAATACGTGCTCTATGTTTATATTTTGCTAAATGTAATGCTCAGGATAAAACTGTCAAATATTCATTGCAACTGTTCATATCTTTTCAATAAATTAATATATTATTAATACTTCTACTTGCCTTAGAACTGAGAAAACCTTTGAAGAGGTGACATTGTGGAAATTACTATTATTTTCTTTTTCCTTTCTTTTGGGGAAAAATGTAGTCTTTACTGGGTGTTTTTAAATTGAATCCTGTGAAGAGTTTATAAATACTAGAAGAAAGCATCCTATTACGGGTGTCAGAAAACAAAGAGTGGTACTTCTAAAAGTTGTTGGAAACCCCATTATCAAAGCCCTGGTATGTGAGACTAGCTAGGAAAATACACTACCAAAATTATATTAGAAGTCCTAGTTTCCTCAGAGATGTGGGGGGAAAACATATCTGAGGTTCATTTTATCCTAGATATATAGGGAAAGACCTCTACCATCAACTCCTTTTAGGTGATCAGTCAAGCATACATCTAGGCAAATAAGTGGGAATAGGAGTCTCTAGTCAGTTATTTGTATTTATATGTACTGTATTAATATTGCATCCTACTCCAGTGTTTTTCAAGACCACCTACATCAAAGTTAGCTTGTTAAAATGTATGCTTCTGGATCCAACCCCCAAAACTAAAATCTGAGTCTCTGGAGTTGGGGCTCAGAATTTGCATTTTAACAAGCTTTTCAAGGGATTCTTGTTTTTATTAAAGTCTAACATAAGGGAACACATATGTGCTCCAGAACATCTAACAGACGGCAGGGCCAGCCACTGAGAATCCTTGCCCTTGGGGATGGAAGCATCATCTTTAATGGATTTGTATGATTTCCTCTGATTTGCCTATAATTTTTCATGTACAATTGTGTGTGTTTGTGTTGTGTAGAGATTTTTCTAGAGAGAGTGTTCTTAAGATTTTCAAGGCTTTATGGATACATACAAAAGCTAAGGCATTCTTGTTACTGTCTCTCTTATGCCTCCCCAATTCAGGACAAAAAAATTCTCAGATACTAGACAGAGCATTTAATTAGTGTCTTTTGATTTCTTGTAAGTGCTTCCCGGATGGCTCACAGTGAAGACTCTGCCTGAGATGTAGATGTGGGTTTCATCCCTTGGATGGGAAGATCTGCTGGAGGAGGAAATGGCAACCCACTCCAGCATTCTTGCATTGGAAATCCCATTGACAGAGGAGCTTTGTGGGTCACAGTCCAAAGGGTCGCAAAGACCCTTTTACTTCTAAAGCAAACATTTCCATTGTTTCCCCCCAAAGTATGAGAAGGCCCCTAGTGCCCAGTCATCTCTTTTTGCATAGCCAGAGAAGGTCCTGGAGGATTGACTTTCTCTTCTGCCAACAAACTTGTGTGAAAAACATTTCCTTCGACACAGAAAAGAAACTGGCTTATGTTCCTATATATCATATATAATTTGTGCATATCTTTTTTATGTGCTGTTTATTCATATTTTATGTAGCACCTTCCAGAAGCAGAGTGTCTTTAATTTTTGTACGTCTTCTGGGCACCTGGGTTAAAATAAATTAAAATGAACATATGGTTAAACAGTTTCTCACATGTCTTAAGCAGAGAAAGTGTATGAGAGGCAAGTTGTCCCCTCTACCTGTGATAACAACCTCAAGGTTTTGCATTTCAGTACCTTTCTGGAGATCATAATTGGGTGAAATATAGATGATATTCTGAGTGTCAACTGAGGGTCAAGAGTCGCTTCCCTCGGACCCTGGTCAAAGCCTAATACTTAAGAACAACAACGAATGAAAAGGCATCACGAAACCTGAATACCTGTGGAATGCCTGCCCAGTTTGAGCATGCGCAGAGCCCTGAGCAGCCTCAAAACCTGGACGATGCGCCCCACGTTTTCCAGCTCCTGCGTAGTCTGGCTGCCACTCAGGCTCTCTACCAGGAGAGTGATGTAGAAGGGCAAGATGGCAAGGAGGTCTATGATGTTCGGCACCTTCCTCAAGAAGCGGCACCTGTCCCTCACGCACAGGAAGCGCAGGACAAACTCCCCCGTGAACCAACTGATGCACACATACTCCAGGATTTCCAGCAGCTGCGGGTCCAGCCAGCTTAACTCGGCTGACATCAGGGCCATGTTGACGATGGACACCGCCACAAAGATGATGGAGATGACCCCAAAGATTCGGGCCGCTGTGCATGACCCAGGCTTCTCCAGGATGTTCCAGAGCTTCTGGCGGATGGTGGGGCAACGGCCCTGGGAGAAGTCCTGTTCACTCTCATGCTGACTCTCCTGGTCTTCTGTGTCCTTCTTAAAGTCTAGTGTTTCACTCAACTCCTTTCTTCTGAAGTATCTTTTAGGGAAGACAACCTGGTGATTAGTCTAACTTTTAAAAAATACTGAAGTGAAATGAGACTTGAACTCGGCAGTGAAATCATGCTTCTTAATTCAGTAACATGCAGATCAAGTTCATGCCATATTTTACCCAGGCCGTCTTTTCACAGGACTCAAATGTGAAAGATTATTGCTTTTAAAACGGTGCTTTTGTGGTAGAAGTTTATACAGAATAAATTATACGTAGCAAAGCTACTTTAGATTAATGCATTTTATGACCTACTTTTTTCTTGTAACAAGAACAGAAGTTTGCAATAGGGATTTTTTTTTTAATATGGGTAATGGAAAGATATTCATGATGAAATGGTAATAATAGCAAAGTAATTGCAAAATAATAGATCACCAAAGTCCCACACTTATTCACAAAGAACCAACTTTCTGTCTTCTGGATTTAAAGCAGTTCTTTATCCAAGTCTTAAAACTGAAGGGTCCTGAGTGTGATAAAGTACCACTGTCTATATTGTAACCTACATCCCTTTAGGTGCATTTTTGGGAGCATAATTTTTGACTCATCTTTTCAATCACCAGATATTTATTGCAGGCCTGACCGCTCTTGATTACAAGTGAATTAGCATACCTTCACTAGAAAAAGCAGAAGGTTCAAAAAGTTCCATCAAAACTTGGCTTTGATGCTTTCCGGCCCCCACTGCCACCCTGCCTTCTTCTGGCTCCTAAACGACCCACAGGTAGTATTCTTAGGCCCGGCTCGAGCGAGGCTTGGGTGAAGTCTCAAATCTTGTCCCCGGCCGCCCCATCCCCACGGCGCCCGCTGCCCCGCCCCGGCACCCACCTCCCCGCGCCCCCGCCCCCGGCGCCTCGGGGTACCTGTCCCGGCAGCAGGAGTCAATGCTGAGCTCGTCGATGCCCCAGTACTGGATCTCCTGGAGGAAGGAGAGCGCGCACAGCTGCTCCATGACGTGCAGGCGGCCGGTGCGATAGTAGTGCAGGACGTAGCGGAAGGCTTGGGAGCTCCGGTCGAAGAAGTACTCGTTGTCCACGGGATTGGCGTCGTCACAGAGCTCCAGGGGGCTGGGCACGGCGGCCAGGGCCCCGCGGCGCCGGCACGAGGCCACCACCACGGCCAGCTTGCCCAGGCGCGTGTGCGGGAAGCAGGACAGCGCCTGCTGCGAGAGCACAAAGCGGCTGCCGCCCACGTTGACGGTGAAGCTGTCCCCGAGCGCCAGGGGCTCCCCTTCACCCTCGCTGCAGAAGACGCTGGAGTCCAGCGAGGTCAGGGAGGCGCTGTCCAGCGAGGAGTCCAGCGGCGCCCGGCCCCGGGGAGGCAGCTCCATCCTCGCCGCCGCTGCCGGAGAGCGCCTCGAAGTTGGGGGGGGAGGGGGTTGGCAAGCCGGGATTTCCCGGGCTCCCGAGGGGGGTTCCTCCCACCCGCGAGCCCTTCCTCTCTCCACCCGCTGTGCTGATTCTCCCTCTCGCCGCTAGGGAGCCGCGAGTGCGCGGGAGCCGCGCATCCGTGCCTGGGATGGAGGCGAGGGGTGGCGCCCTAGGGAATCGCTCACGTGCGGACCAAGCAGAGGACAGCCGCCCGGCACACAGTTGGTCGCCGTGGTCCTTCTCGGACTCACTACCCGCTCTCCAACTTTGTAACTGAGATCTCCAGCCTGGAGGTGTTTGGGTGGAAGGCCTCGCGGCCGCGGGAGCGGGCGGGGAAGGGAAAGAGGAGAGAGGTCTACCGTGGAGGAGGGCTTGTCGAATCTTGAAGGAATGTAAGCAAGGGGGTGGGCGAAACTCAGGCCCGCCTGCAGGGGACCAAAACGAAAAGTTCAGCAGCAAAGGAAGGGGTAACCGGGTCTGAGTCTTTTCCAACTTCAAGATGTATATTCCTCCCTCTTCTTTTGCGGCGCGGCCTCATAGGCTTCCCGGGGAGGGGTCGCTGGAGATGTGCGCACGTGGGGGAGGGTGACCTGGGCGCGCGAGGCGCATCATTTGGTGGCATTCACTCTCAATCCAATCTGGCACCCTCCTCTCCTAATTTTTGACCTCCTGGTAGGGAAATGAGGGCAGTTAACGCTGACTTTTGATTAAGTCTCAGCGAGTCACTGCGAACCAGGGGTCGCCGTGGCCAGCTCCCATCACGTGTTGAGACACTTTGCGCCCTTCGGTTCAGCCGAGTCTGTCCCTACAAGTTTCCTGGAGAGGAGGTGTTCTGGGCGCGTTTCTCGGCACACAGAGGAGCTGTCATTTTAGGAGAAGGGAAGGCAAAAAGACAAGGACTAGAACAGGCGTGGGCTGGGGCAGGAGTTTAAATAGGAACGAGGACTCCGCAAAGGGAGAAGCCGAGCGCCGCGCCCAGGTGAGGCTAGGAGTGCATCCTCGGGGGCCCCCGGGAGTCGCGCCTTGGCCAACCTGTTGGACAAGGGGCTGGAGTGGGGAGGCGGGCAGGGTGACTCACCTGCTGCTCCGGGCACATCTGGGTTGCGCTCAGAGCTCGCTGCTGGTTACGGAGCCTGGGTTTGATCCTCTGGATCTACACGAGTCTGACCTGACAGGTCCGGGAGCAGAGCTGTGCTAGCCACCGAGTTCCTCTGGTCTCCGCTCGTCGCCAAGCGCCTCGCGGCTCCGGCCCCGCGGCTGCGGCGGAGGGTGGCCGCCCCCGCCCGCGTTCCCTCCCAGCCCCCGGCGGTTCCCGGCGCCAGCTGTGGGGAGTGCGGGGAGCGGAGGGAGCTGAGACCGGAGGAGGAAGTGAGGCGCTCGGTGACTCTGAACATTACATTCATCCTGAAGGCACTTCAAGGATTCCTATATTAGATTCCCGGTTCACTGAATCTGTGCGCTCAGGAATGCTAAAGAACAAAATTTTCAGCTGTGTAACTTCCCTAATCCTGCTAAACTCAGGGTTAGGGCAATTATGTTAACTGCTTTGAGTGGCACGGTTCAAGGTTTTCCCCATTATTTTCAGCAAGCTTCTGGGAACCTTGCATTTTTTTTTTTTTCCCAAAAGTCTTTGCAAAAATGAGTGAACCATACTTATCTCCTTTTTTTCCCCCTTGTAAGTAGTTTTCAAAGTATATATAAGGAGACAAGCAGGCAGTTTGATGCAGTACAAAGGGCTTTTTCATAGACTGATCTGAAACATAGCTGTTTAGTTATGGCTTTGTTAGCTGGCAGTGGGACCTCTAGCCAGCAAAGGCCTCAACACCTTCCTTAGTAAAAGTTCAAGTTTTAATTAAAAAACACTCAGTGTTTACTGGGTGCTTACTTTAGGCCAGGAAATTTTTGTAAGCCCCTTACTCATCCAGTACCTTATATAATCATCATAACAATACTGTGAAGTAGAATATTCATTGGAAGGACTGATGCTGAAGCTCCAATACATTGGCCACCTGATGCTAAGAGCCCACTCATTGGAAAAGACCCTGATGCTCTGAAGGATCGAGGGTAAAAGAGAAGAGGGTAGCAGAGGATGAGATGGTTGTACAGCATCACTGACTCTATGGATATGGATTTGAGCAAACTGGGGGAGATAGAGACAGATGGACAGGGAAGCCTGGTGGGTTATAATCCATGGAATTGCAAACAGTCAGACACAACTTAGGGACTTGACTTAGTATATAGGTACTGTGAAGTGTTTTTTTTTTTTTTTAAGGTAGTGAAGCTTTTCCCTTGCATAGAGAGAAAAACTTCTCCAGTATTTCAATTATTGATTGTTTGGGCATTGAAAAAAGCCAAAAGTTCTGCCTTATTTATCCCTTAGTGTGAATAACTTGAATCAAATAATTAGCAGTAGGTTATTCATCCCTTAGTGTGAATAACTTGAATCAAATGATTAGCAGGATCAGTCTCCCATAACTTTACAGATTATTGTGAGGAAGAGGGAGAACTGGCTGAGGAGAATGACAGCTTTGGGTGAGAAGGGAGATCTTGGACAGGTGACCAGAGGTTAGCAAATGGTACCTGAGGCTCATGGGTTTCTTGCACTGCCACCGGACCTTGGACTTCAGTTGTAATTAGTGGTGTCCTATAGAATTGTAACAGTAACCATCCTTAAAGTGTAAGCCTCCAGCTAAGCATCTGAATTCTCACAATGATTCCATTAAGTAAGTTCTATTCTCCTTCCCTGCTGCATGCATTCTCAGTCCTGCCTGACTCTCTCCTACTCTATGGACTGTATGGGATTTTCCCAAAAAGAATACTGGAGCAGGTTGACATTTCCTCCTCCAGAGGATCTTCTGGACCCAGGGATCTAACCTGTGTCCCTTGCATTTCAGTCCGATTCTTCACCACTGAGCCGTCCGGGAAGCCCATGTCCTGTTATCCTTAGTCACAAATCTCAACTCAGAAGCTCTTCCCATTGTACAGTGAGTGTGTAAAGGAGTATGTGAAGGGGCCTTTCTGACTCCATATTTCATTTCAACTGCTAAGAACCAACATTTTCAATTGACCTTCAATATGACTAAAATGATTTCAACTAATCAATAGTTAGTCCTAATTATATCTAGGAAGATGATTACTAGTTAACTGGGAGTATACAAACACAAATGACCCATCTTAAAATATAGAGTCTCTTGGATAGTAAAAATCCCTGCCTTCCTCCATGGACTGACCCCTTTAATCTGTTACCTCTGCCCTCTCATTGATTGTCCAGGGTTGAGTCAGAGAGTTCAATGAAAAACATACAATGGGGGTGGGGGGGTGGCAAGGGTGCAAATGAATCCATTCAAAGGATATCCCTTCTGGTCTCTGATCTTGACTCGACATATATCTTGAAGTATGTGAAGAAGTGAAAGGAGAATTGCTGCTAAGTAGTTGTGGGTGGTGAGGTCTTGCTTTCAATTTCATTCCTACTTAGCATGGGAGGAACATGATTGTCATGTAGGAGGCAGCACAGAACTGAGACATGAAAACTCGACAATCTAATGACTTTGGGTATATTTCCCGAGTCATCAGATGTCATATTCAGGTGATTCTCCATAACTGTCTTGTGTGATGAAGTGCTCTACTGGTATTTCACTTTATCAAGTCTTTGAAATATCGATATGAATATTGAATCTCCAGGTACAGCTTGTATTTTTAATTCTTCCAATTTTTATGAATATTTCCAAGTTTCTTAATGAACAACATTCTTAACAGTCATGTTTTTAAATTGGATAAAAGAAAAATCACAAGATATCTTAAGCTGACAATTATAAAAGTGAAAAAGTCATTTGAAGCCACATTCAAAATGTCTATGATTACAAATCTAGAACATTTTATCTAGTTTTCTGAAAAAGTAATGAGAATGTATATATATTAATGTTATATTCAGCTATTCTGTGATTTACTTAAATAATATAAGTTTCTGTGAAATTATTATATTTTCTATGAATGTTTGAAAAAGATTATACATACATGATCATAAGTGATTGAAATATTTTTTAAGGAAAGTGTACACTTCTTATTAATTTATAGTCAAAATACTGCAACTTTATATATATAAATATCTTAATTAAATAGATAAAGGACATGTAATGACTGAAATACTTTTGAATAAAAGTGCTTCATTGAATTCCACTTAAGTAAATGCTGCATTTTTAATTTTCAACCACTTCACTACACTTATATATTCACATGAAAATCCCTTTATCATTCGCTGGTAACACAGACCATATTTCATTGAGGTGTGCATGCCTAGCTTTGACTTTGTTTCATTCCCTAGGGACTGACAACCAGATGAATTAATTGTGTTAATGATGTTTAAAATGCCTTTGTGTAAGGACAAAATTATTTTATCTTCTTTCCTTTCACTGCATTGGAATATGTTTAAAGGTAAAGGACTATCTGACAAATTCTATCTATTCATCTTTCATGTGCCTTGTGGGTCCTTGGAATAAATCCTCCCAACTGTATTACAGCCCACTCTAATGCAGAATTTAGCTTAATGTGGGCTCATTCTGGATTCTTTCCAAGGGGAGGCAATTATCTTTGGAAATACCCAAGAACTCATTTTTATAGCCTAGTCTGCTACAAAGATCACAGGATGGGTTGTTCATGGTGATGACGAGGATAGTGATATGATAATAATAGCTGCTACCTTTACTTATTCAACTTTTGCCCTATCTTTTCTTAGCTGTGTGGCATTAGCATGTTTCTTGAATCTTTTGTCTCATTTTCCTTATCTTACATCTTTCCTTATTTTACAAATAAGAGTGACAACACTGTTCACCTTATGTTGTTGTTTTAAAATTAAATGAGATAATCCATGTAAATATTTAGTGCAGTGTCATTATTCTTGTTGTCACTTTTATTATTATCACAATGTTGCAGGAATGTTTTTCTGACCCACCCCGCCCCCCTGCTTACTGAGCACTTACTATGGGATAGATATGGTGGTAAGTGTTCATCTCATTTCATTTATTAATATAATTCCTAGAACCTTCCAAGGAGGGTATTATTATAATCCTTAATTTACAGATGAGAAACCAAGATCATGGCATTTTAATAACTTCTAAAGTGTCATGCTGCTGCTGCTAAGTCGCCTCAGTCATGTCCGACTCTGTGCGACCGCATAGATGGCAGCCCACCAGGCTCCCCCGTCCCTGGGATTCTCCAGGCAAGAACACTGGAGTGGGTTGCCATTTCCTTCTCCAATGCATGAAAGTGAAACGTGAAAGTGAAGTCGCTCAGTCATGTCCGACTCTTAGCGACCCCATGGACTGCCCCCTACCAGGCTCCTCCGTCCATGGGATTTTCCAGGCAAGAGTACTGGAGTGGGGTGCCATTGCCTTCTCCAAAAGTGTCATACTGATAGTCAATATAGACTTGAACACATTTGTTTAATTCAAAGCCTTTGGAGGGCATTAACATGAAAATAATGTGTGATGGGAAATCACTATGAGAAATGTTCTTCTCCTCTTTCAAAATAGTTTTTATAAAGAGAAAATTTTTATTCTATGCTTCAAATAATTGAGAGATACTTTATATACCATGACCAACAAACACATTGCCTGTGATTTCACATTTTAATACATTGGATCTTTCTTGTAATCATCATAAAGGAGACAGTTGGATTGGTCATTCAATGATTGTCACTATGCCCTTATGATATGCAAAAGATATAGTTAAATTTTTCCTGGTTTACCAAGAAAATATAGAATCAGGCACTTATTGTTCACTGGATTAACTCCTATAATTACACTGAAATTAAACTCTTATAAACAAGATTTAAAAGCAGAGGAGCAAACGCAAGTCAAGGGCTCTACTCATCAGGTGCTTTAAGCTGTTAAGTGAACCTAATATTGAACTTGAAAATTCCAATTAATTCCTTTTTACTGAGCTCTATTGAATTACTTTATGATGATAGAGAGGTTGAGTCATATAGAACCATTAAAAGCCATTTCTCATTGAGTATATGCAATTTATTAATATTAGAAGTAAAATTGCATTTGGATTTATCCTTCTTTTATTTAGTGCTTTCTTTCATTACCAAGGAACTCAGGAAACCTGAATTCCATCCTTTAGCAGTAAGACAGCTAATCTTTGCAATCCATACATGTTATAAAGTTTCTTTTATGTTGCATTTTCTTGATTTTCCCGGAATCAACTCAAAAAATCGAAGAGTTTTTCACTCAGTAACTATTTGTAGAAATATGATGGACAGGGAGGCCTGGAGTGCTGCAATTCATGGGATCGCAAAGAGTCGGACATGACTGAGTGACTAGACTGAACTGAACTGACTGAATTTTCTAAGCTTCAGGGGAGATGCTTATATGTATATACAGGTAATTATATATATATACATTGTTTATCATATACATGTGAGTATGCACACAACACACACACAGGAAAAACTCAGAGTAAGGAAAGTTTACAGTGATTTATATGTGGGTGGGTGGATCACATTATTATTACTCTTATCAAGAAAAGTAGTGAACAATCAGAAGCAAAATAAGGAAAATAGTAAAGATAAGTAAGGGGAAAAGCAATTTTTCTTCAGAAATGGTTCTTAGTTATGTAGTGTAGTTCTTTTAAATGGCATTCTCCTGGCATTTTAAACATGATCTAATTAAAGAAAACATGAAGTAATTTTTTAGGATACATATGCTGAAATCTGTGCCAAAGTAGTTTTGTTAACTAGATTGCAATGCTGTGTAGAATACCTATGATTTTGATCTCAATTTAAACACACAGAAGAACATTCAGCAAATATTTTATATATGAAATCCACTGCACACAAATGGAATAAACCCCAGACTGTTTGAGTTCAAAAATCACTGCATTCTACTTTTAATTATATGATCTGCTTATACTTTTTTCACTGGTTCAAAGAATAGAAAAATGGATTTTTAGTCAGTACACATTAATTTGGTTGATTTGAAAAAAGAGCCCTGCATCACTGTATATATTCCAGAGCATATTTTCTCTACACAGTGTAATTATATTGGTGGGACCTGAATATAAAAATTTGTTATTTTTCTCAACATGAAAAATAGCAGTGAGCCATATGGCTTCTCCTTACACCATTGCTTCTGATTGACGGCTCAGTTATAGACCCGGCTTCCTAGTTCTCCCACAAACAGCTTTCCGGGAAATCTAAATGAAATAGGAAGTAGGAGCAACAGCAAACCTGTCCCGGGCCTGCTTTTCGAAAAAATTGTGTGAAGTCCAATTTATCCATTTTAGTAACTGGGACTATTTTATTTTCATGGCAGCAATGAGAAATATCCAGATCAGTATTACTTAGGATATTTTAAATGAAAATAAGCCTTGGACTTCCCTTGAGGTTCAGTGGTTAAGAATCTGCCTGTCAGTGCAGGGGACATGAGTTTGATGCTTGCTGCAGAAAGATTCCACAAGCCAATGAGCAATTAAGCTCATGGGCCACAACTGCTGAGCCTGAGTACTGCAATTACTGAAGTCTGTGGGCCTAGAACCTGTGTTCCACAGCAAGAGAGAGACCACTGCAGTGAAGAGCCCACAAACTACGGTGAAGAGTAGCCCCCACTTGCCACAACTAGAGAATGCTCTCATGCAGCAATGAAGAACCAGTGCAGCCAAAAATACATAAATAAATAAAACAAAATAAAATACCTTATTAAAAAAAGAAAATAAATTTCAGTTAAAGAATCTGTGAAAGAAGAAACATAAAACAAATAGGAATTTTAAAATTAATTTAGGAAAACACTAAGCTAGTAATAGATTTAATATTTACAATGATGCTAAGCCGTACATGTTTTACTTTTGATAGCAGAAGCTCATCAAAAAATCAAGAATAGATAATTGCTGTTTATATGGAAGCTTGGTGACCATGTGTTTACATGGTGTTGAATGAATATGTGTTTACATGTATCTACAGAAAAACTATTTAAGTCTGATTTTAAAAAATTAATATAACATGTACTCAAATTATTTCCTTATTTGATAATGCTCAATAAATAGGAAAATATCAAATATTTTTAGCATAAGTTTTAAAAAAGACTCTATATGAAGTTAATTTTTGGTTTGTTTCATTTTGTTGTGTTAATGGCATCAACAATTGGCAACAAAGGTCTTTGAAAAATATTCGTTGAATGACGAAATGTAAAATAAAAGGCAAGTTTTTATACACTTGAACAGATAGGTGCTTGAATAAGACCCTGATAGAAGAGCTTGTGGCTTCTTTCAATATTGTGAATATGGGCACACAAACATCATCTGCAGTTGGAACCAAGCTGGAGAAATGATGATCTACTTTCATCGCTGATTTGAATGAGAATCTGTCCCTGGGGCATTAAGAGTCACAAAGTGAGTGGGCCTCTCTCCAGTGAATTGGTAGAGATCACTAACATAATTACTGGAGAAGGAACACTATTAAAATATTTATTTTAAAAGTTCCAGGTTTTCAAATATAGCTATCATGGAAGGTGATTGGTCCATGCTCCAGGGCAGCAGTTTTGGGACCTCTTTATACTGTTAAAAATTATTGAGAACCCGAACTATCTCTTGTTGATATGGCTTATATATCTATTGACATTTATCACATTAAAATTAAAGCAGAAAACATTTTAAATATTTATTTAATCACTTAAGAATAAGTCTCAAGCCCAATAGGTGTCAACAAAAGAACAGATTCTTTTGATAATAGGGATTTTTTTTTAAAAAAACAACATAATCAGTGAGAATAATGACACTGTTTTATAATTTTTCATATCTAGCTGAGTAAGACAGTTTTTCATATATGCATCTGGATTCAAACTGTTGAAATTTGATATTTGTGTTGAAGCTAATGAAGAAAATCCAGTGTCAGACAGGTAGCTGGGAAAAACTGGGACACTTAATAGCTTTTGCATATAATTTTGTATATTCTTCTGTACAACACTAAAATGTGACAGGTGAGTTTCAAAGTAGAATCTGAAACTGTATCCAGGAACTTTTCACATTCAGTTTGGTACAATCCACTGGGGTAATTTGCCCTTGGAATGGATTTTTTAATCCGTTCATGACTCTGTTATGTCAGGCATTGTTCATGTGGAAAAATGATGGCTTCTTGTGTGTGTGTGTGTTAGTCGCTCAGCCACGTCTGACTGTTTACCACCCATGGACTGTGGCCCACCAGGCTCCTCTGTCCATGGGATTTTCCAGACAAGAATACTGGAATGGGTTGCCATTTCCTTCTCCAGGGGATCTTCCTGACCCAGGGATAGAACTCAATCTCCTGCATTGCAGTTTCTGGTTTCTTAGTTTTGTATATCTTCCCAAATAAAACATCTAGTTAAACAACATTAAAAATCCTTTGTTAAAATCATTACTAATTTCATCAGAAATTTTTTTAAGTATTGAGAAGTTATGAAAGTTATGGTCCTAGAAATAAGCTTTCTGAAAGTCTAATTTTCACTTGGAAGCTCATATTTTATCATTTGAAACAAATACTGTCAGCTTTCCTTGACAGTAGCAGGATCCATTCATTTATTCTTAGGAAATTATTCGTAGACATCTGAATACCCAGTTTGTCTATCAGTCAGGTTTTCAAGTAAACATGGGGATTCATGAGAAAAAAAGGTTTAGTTCAGCTTGTAACTCAAATTACCTAAGTGCATGTGCTCAAGATAGCATGGTACTGAAGTAGGCTGCAGAAAGCTTCAGTTCACTTCCCATTCAGTCAAACAAAACACGAAAAAGACATGTACTGAAGTGATGAGATTGAATACAATTGATATTTTAATAAAATTTATAACTTTTATTATTGCTCATCCAGGATATTGTTAAGTAAAACTGGTTTCCCACCTGTCTCCTGCAAGTTTGTGAAGAATATGACAACTAGTTTGGTGTCACCACTTTGATGTTTGCTAAAAACATAAGCACATCTGTTGCTTTTACACCATTAGTGCAAATGTAGTGCAAATACTGGGGTACCCGGACTAAAGACTTCTGGGGTGTATACGGATGTGTATGCCTAGAGGCCATTGTTGGGCTCTTCACTTCTAGTCTTAAGTTCCTCCTCTTTTTATCTTTCTCTTTGCCCTCAGTTTATACGCAATCAGCCCTCTCAAGCCTCTCATCTCTGTCTCTCCTCAGTAGTGCATGGAGCCACTGTTGGTTTACATTTTACCTATCTATAACCTGACGTTTCTCTCTCTCTCATCTTCTACTATTACTTCCATGTAACCACACCTGCCCCAGTTGAAAGTGACTGGGGCAACTTCTAAAGCTTGCAGCTTTTCATGGAAAGGAATGGTGAGGTGTTAACACACATTCTGTGACTTTCCTATACCTCCTGTAAGTTTCTAAGTGCCCTTCTAGGACCTGCTGATATTTTTCATCAATGTGTTTTTGGAGGTACAAGAACCCTGATCCAGTGATGTTTCCATTTCTCTCCTCCTCCATTTTTTTTCTTTATAATTATTTGTGTCTCCCCCCCACCCCCGCCCACTTCTAAGTCATTGGATCTCCATTAGAGTTAGTACTTCTTCCGTAAAGACATTTGGAAATGTGGTCATGGGGGCATAGGGGCTGTTCTTGTCTGTCACAGTGATTGGAAAATGTTATTGACAATTACTACCTAAGTTGAACCAGACACACTAAATATTTTTTAACTATAAGCAATAAAGAATTGCCATTCCAAAAATGCTAGTAGCACTCTTGGGAGAAATGCTGCTCTAGATACAAATTCCTTAGGTCCTAGTGAAGAAAGCTTTACAACTTAACCATGTTCTCTGTAGCAGTTGTTGTTCAGTTACTAAGTCATGTCCAACTCTTTGTGACCCCATGGACGGCAGCACGCCAGACTCCTTTGTCCTCCACTATCTCTTGGAGTTTACTCGGATTCATGTTCATCATGTCAGTGATGCTATCTGTCCATTTCATCCTCCGCTGCCCTCTTCTTCTCTTGCCCTCAGTCTTTCCCAGAATCCGGGTCTTTTCAAATGAGTCGGCATTTCGCATCAGGTGGTAAAAGTTTTGGAGCTTCAGCTTCAGCATCAGTCCTTCTAATGAATATTCAGGGCTGATTTCCTTTAGGATTGACTGATTTGATTTCTTTGCTGGAACTCTCAAGTGTCTTCTCCAGCACCACAGTTTGAAAGCATCAAGTGTCTGGTGCTCAGGCAACACTAATTACCTGTCTTCCCGTAACTCTCCAGGTGGATGCCTTGGGCTGATTGCAAAAAATGTCATGGACCAGAAATTTTAAAAAAAGCTACTATCAGTATATGAAATATGTACATACATTAGACATTTGAATTGCAGTCATGTTTTATATTGAATATTACCACTGCATAGGGATGAAACATTAAACAGAAAAACTAAATATATCAGTACCTATGCATATATTTTAAATATACTGTAGAATTACATTGCTTTCTCCTGGTAACTGTTGAGATGCTGCAGATTGTTATAGATGGACATTGGCATGCATTATAGAAACAGCCTGTGGTTTTTGCTCCACAGCAACATTGCAAGGTTTCCAGAAGAATCCATAATAAGCTGAAATTATTTTCTTTGATAATTTTGGGCAGCTTTCTTAATGACAGAGTACTCTAAACGATCTCCTTGCTAGCTTCCAGCTAATGATTTTACTTCCAAAATGGCAAACAAGAATAGATGTTTCCAAAATGTCTTTGCAGTGTTTATCTAGTTACCTCTTTATACTTCATCAATATGGCTTTTCTTTTCTTAACTCACTTTATCAACTGACACTCTCATATGTGAAAAAAGCAGTTTGAATGTAGGAAAAAAAAAAAAAAAACTAGAGTGCAAATAATTAGCTAGTTGTCCCTTAGATGTTTTTGATACTGTTTACTCAAAATATTCCAAATATGTATTTTATAAGCATGGTAACCATACAAAGAGCTTCCCTGATAGCTCAGTTGGTAAAGAATCTGCCTGCAATGCAGGAGACCCCGGGTTGATTCCTAGGTCAGGAATATCCCCTGGAGAAGGGATAGGTTACCTGCGCCAATATTCTTGGGCTTCCTTTGTGTGACTCAGCTGGTAAAGAATCCGCCTGCAAAGCAGGGGACCTGGGTTCGATCCCTGGGTTGGGACGATCCCCTGGAGAAGGGAAAGGCTACCCACTTCAGTATTGTGGCCTGGAGAATTCCAGGGACTGTATAGTCCATGGGGTAGCAAAGAGTCAGACACAACTGAGTGACTTTCACACAACCATACAAAATTCCTAGAACTCTTAGTAAATGTTAAATTTTGAAATCAGAATTCTCTACAACTTATTCATATGATTTTAATTTTTTAAGTCAATGTACAAAATTAAAATAATTCAAATTGAATATTATTCATTGGAATATAATATATTTGCAAAGCTAGGCATTCTGTATGACTTACAGTTTCAGTTTATTTAATTTTGCCATATTTTTTTTCTCCAAATACATTCATTAGTAGGCCTATATCATGCCTGGTGAGAATAACACATTTGAATTGATTTTTATCGGTAGAGAACACTAAAGAATTTGCATGATGGATATTTCTTGAGTTGTGAATTAATTTGGAGTGATTCAGAACCAGTGTAAGTTTTTGAGATGTTTTAACTGAAAAAGGTGACAATGATATGTGAGTTAGCACACAAATTACAAAATCCATAACAACATCCAGTACCCTCTGTATAAGCTAGATGTGTCTTCTGCTTCATAGAATTAGCCATTTTATTGACACCAATATCATGACAGAAACCCATGTTACCTTTTAGAATTTTTATATTTGATTGATCACTTCTATCTAGTTCTTCTGTAAAGTAGCAAATTGGAAATATAAACAACCTTTTCTAGAGCTTGACTTATGTTTTGATGCTTCTAAAAGCATTTGTTTTGAGTTGACAATATACATGTTTAAAATTTTCACTATTTACAATTTTGGTGACGACTGCTTTCACCTTAGTACTAATTTAGGAGAATCTGGGTAGAAGTGGTTCAAAGATGCAAATAACCATGTCGAGTGGTTCATTTTGAGTGTAACCTGAAATTGTAACATATGGTTGAAAATTTTCATTGATGATGCAGAACCGGAAACTTCTCCCACATTTTGTTCTCTGTACTTGCCAGTCATCTGCAGTGAGGCAGAAAAGTCTTTTAAAAAACTGACCCAAAAGGGCAATGATTATCTGGCAAAATTTTTGTGTATTCATCAGAGGACCACGACCCACCTCAAAGAGCAGCTGAAATGGTTAATAGATGATATCTTAGGTGAGATGGAATGATTGGGTGACTAAAAAATAGCATTTGCTGAGACTTCAGTTAAGTATCCATCTCCAAACAGATGGCAGAGAAGCATTTTCCCTAAGACATGTCATGAGCCCTGTCAATCAAGACATCCACCCTTTTTTTTTTTTTGGTGGCAAAAGCTTGATATGTTAATAAGAGGTTAGACTATTTAGGGATTAAGTGAGATCATATATGAAGTGAGGGCTTCCCTGATGGCTCAGATGGTAAAGAGTCTGCCTGCAATTCAGGAGACCCAGGTTTGATCCCTGGATCAAGAGGATTCCATGGAAAAGGGAATGTCAACCCACTCCAGTATTCTTGTCTGGAAAATCCCATGGTTGGAGGAGCCTGGTCAGCTACAGTCCATGGGGCACAAAGAGTTGGACATGACTGAGTGAGTTCTTTTTATATGAAGTGAAATATTTCTGAAAAGTCATAAAGCTTTTATCATTATTTTTCTTTCCTGAGCATAAAGCACAAAGGTGTTAATATTCAGCAACTGCTAGTTGTACATTGGACTGAAAAAAAAGTGAAGTAGCAGGTTCTCAATAGTCATCCCTCCTGAGCACACTGCAGACACAAATGGCAATCATTTTCCTCATTATTTCAGTCACTATTACAGAGTCTGTCTTCCTTTCAAATCGATTCGTAGATACAAAAAGAGCCAGTTGGTCTCTGATTGCTACACATCTGGCACGCTCAACTGCTGATCCGTCTGAGCATCCAGCGAATCTTATTTATTGCTTGAAACTCTGTTTCGGCACATCCTTAACAACATTTGTTCTCTTTTTCTTGCTTTGCCTTTTGATGGCTTTGCTGTAACTCACCATACATCATTGAAGTCTGAGTACCCTTACCTCACCCATCTACCCCTCTTTCCAATATTTTTATCCCAGTGGGGGTTGGACTTAGATCAGGGCTGCCTAGACTTCTAATTTTAGGAATAGGGCATTTATTATTGATGAGTTTGTGGAGTGTGTTTGCAAGGACAGTGCTTCCTACTTGTTTCTGATTGTCAAGAATATGAATGGATAGAATTTTGGAGGAGCTGTTCCTATTAACATTTCCTAAGTCTTCTGAAACCATTTCAGACAGTTAAGAGGCAGTTTGTAAAATGTGTTTGCATTTTAAAAATTAAGGAGCTTAGTTTTCTCTACAAAATGTTTTTCAAATCCATTCACTCCTCCACTCCCTCACTGTGATTCTAGTCTGAGCTATCAACTCTTCATATCCATTTAGTACTTGCTTTCTTCCACTTTTGATTTTTACCAAATTCCTATATGCTACCTTGTGGCATTTAAAAAATTCAAATGATATAAGGCTGGCCCCTATATGAAATCCTTCAACCCATTTTCATTGCACATAGAATGAAGTTTAAATGTCTTTCCAAGGTCTTCAAAGTTTCTGAGCTGTCTGACCATTTGCAGCTACATAGGCTAGACATTTTGATCTACTGCTGCCTGTCTCCTGTGTCTTATTTAATATCAGCTACAAGATAAGGGAAGAAAAGAGCACTCCTAACACCTCCTCATGTCTCTCCAGCTCAGCCATGTAAGTCTCTGGAAGGTAGTGGTCTTGTCTGAATTGTTCACTGACATTTTCTCAGGGCTTAATACAGGTCTTGTCATATAATTTGCACTAATAAATACAGATTGTGCAGACAATGACTTAGAAACATTAATATGCTACTGTGCAATGTAGCAGTTCTCAGGCTCAGGTTTGGAAGCATTTGTTTGTATATTTAAATTCTCAATTTCCCAAGCCAGAGCTGAAGACATTACCTTTCTGTAGATGGACTGGCTCTGGGACTTGTTTATTGAACTCTCCTGGAATGTTGAAAAGATATGTTACCTCTTCCTGACAATTCTTTTCTCCTAGTTTAGATAATCTCCAAGAGCCTTTAAACACAAGATTGCTCATCAGTTTTAAGAGAATGCATGCTCCAGTCCAGTCCTCTTGGATCACCTTCACATGCATAAAAAAGCTAAAAAAAATATTTATGGAGATTTGCCTGGAAAATATCCAATCCTTTACTTTAGATAATCTACATTTTATTCTTTGGTTTGGTTAGACCATTGTCAAGACATTCGTTGATATCATGCCAAAGTGGTCTAGGTCAGAACTTTTTAAACTGAATAATATTTTGATGTACCTTTGCTGGCCTATGTTGATGGACCTTATAAGAAAGAACCTTGGAGGGACTTTCCTGGCAGTCCAGTGGTTAAGATTCCACACTTCCACCACAGGAGGCGTGGGATCAATCCCAGGTGTATGCTGCATTGTTTGTAGCTAAAAATAAATAAATAAATTCGAGCCTTGAAGCACCCCATCTTTGTGTTTACTATAAAGATGTTGTTGAGGATGCTCTGTTCTGTTACACTGGATTCTCTCTAGAAGGATATCCACTGTAACATTACCTTCTTTCTCAGGTAGAAGAATAGTTGGTATCAATTGATCTATTTTGCTTATGAACATTGGAGTATGGAGAATTTATTCACATATATGTATTTTTAAGACATTATCATTAATACTTATCAAGCACTTACTATGAAATATTTATCTAATAAAGTACTATATATGGGTTATCCTGTTTCATTCTTACAAGTACCCTAGACATAGATTTTGTTATTATTCCTATTTTACAGATGAAGAAACTGAGGCAAAAGAGGATTAATAATTGTCCCAAGTCACGTAACTAGAAAATACTGGACTCAAGTTGTGAACATAGCCTAACTTAAGTAGGTTGCTTCTCAAGTAGGCCTTTCTTATTTTCCCAAGCTTTCCTTAGGTCTTATTTTTTTATCTACTTAGGCAATCTTCAGTCATTGGGAAAATGTAGCATATAATACAAAGAAAAAGTTAGATAACAAGCTGTTTTTTCTTACGAGCAGTGTCTCATATCACAAATCTCAAATGAATTTACTGGTAGGAAATCAAGTAGAAAGTATTAGAAAGTGCATCTCTACTGCAGTAAGCTGTTTATCAACTATTATTCTCTTTAGGTGCATATTTCAACCATGACTCTACTGTAAGTGAGCTTCCATTTTTCTCAAGTTACTTTTTCAAACTACACCCTTAGGAAACCTAACTTGTTACGTTATTAAAAACTGTGCCTTATATATGGAGTCAACTATGATGAATGCTTGATATTTCTATAGACTTTATTGCAATTAACAGTAACCAACAAAATGTTCTAAGAAGCATTGGCAAGCTAATTATCTTTTTAATTTATAGCCATGACAAAGTTTTGCATGCAACATTCAAGACTTTTTGTTCTTCAGTTTTATTAGTTATAGATGTTAATTATATGCTTAGTATATGTAATCCTGGTGTAAACCATTTTGGGATATAAAAGTATAGGGTTAAATATACAAATGATGTGCTCAAATTACTGCTAGAAATCTTCCTTAATTTATCAATAAGGGAAGCTGCTGCTATCTAAACATTTTAGAAGATTTACATATGTAAAAATTCCACTAAAAATTCTCATAGCTACAATATATTGAATATTCACCTTTAATGATTATAATAATGCCCAAAGATCTATTAATTATGTATATTTGATCAGATTAACAACAACAAATTAATAAGAAGTATAATAAAATTTTCTTTAATGCTTACTGTCAGTCTTGGTTTATGCTATTCATATGTTTCTTGTGGAATACTAGAAAAGTCTCCTAATTAACTTCCCTGTCTAAACTTTCTTTGCCAGGGCCCAACACATTATCCACTTAGCAGTCAGAGTGGTCTTGCTCAATGGTGTATTTGCTTATGTCATTTTCCTGCTTAAAATCTTTCAGGGGCTCCTCGTTCCTCTGAGAACATTTTCTCAGTTCCTTATTAAGGTTCACAAAGTGTTTTAGGATCCAGAGTTCTCTCCAGTCTTACCTCCCACCCTGTCTTTTTTCAGTTTCAGTAGTCTTCCTAAACCTCTCCTATTTCTGAGAGTGAGTCTTGTTCTCTCCTGAATCTAGGCCTTCATACTCTTTGTGTAGAACAACCTCCCTCTTCCACTTTCATCTGCCTGATTTTTATGTGTCTTTTAGGTTTTGACCTACATATTTTCTCTGCAGAATCTAGGTGAGGTGTTCCTCCTCTATTGTTCTGTGGTCTTCTGGGGTTATCCCACCAGAATTGTTTCTGATTACCCATCTGTCCTTTTCCACAAAGACTGAAACACATTTTAAAGAGAGGAAGGTGTTCTGAGTTCTTGCTCTTTGCCCTTACTCTAAAGATCAGACTTCATTCTTGCTTCTTGCTAAGTTGCTTCAGTCGTGTCCAACTATTTGCAAGCCCATGGGCTGTAGCCCACCAGGCTCCTCTGTCCATGGGATTCTCCAGGCAAGAAGACTGGCACGGATTGCTATGCTCTCCTCCAGAGGATCTTCCCAACTCAGGGATCAAACTTGTGTCTCATGTCACTTGCATTGGCAGCCAGATTCTTTGCTGCTGGTGCCACCTGGGAAGCCCTCTTCAATAAATAATTATAAATAGAATTTTTAAATTCTTTTAACATATTTTCTTTAAAATTTTCATATTGTTAATATATCTCCCAATTGTTCTGTCTTTACTTGAGTTTAAATCCCAGTTTCCCTCATTTCTAAGTTGTGTTCCTTTGGGTGCACTAAAGAAAGCCTTAGTGTCTTCCTTTTAAAATCTAGAAAATAGTGGTGATTACTTGTAGGCTTGCAATGGGTATTAATTTTGATGAAATATAAAACAATCAACACAGTACTTGTGTGTTAGTCACTCAGTCATGTCTGACTCTTTGCGACCCCATGGACTATAGCCCGCCAAGCTCCTCTGTCCATAGAATTCTCCAGGTGAGAATACTGGAATGGGTTGCCATTTCCTTCTCCAGGGGATCTTCCCAAGTATCGAACCTGGGTCTCCTGCATTGCAGGCAGATGTTTTACCCTCTGAGCTACTAGGGAAGCCCAACAAAGTGCTTGGGACATAGTAAGTGCTTTTTTCTTATATAAGGTTTTGTTTTGTCTTGTTTTGGTAGCACAAGGGTTATTAACGTTGGCTTTGGGGACAGATGGATATAGGTTCAAATCCTGGATTGGCATCTTCTTAGATACATGATTTTGCTTTTTGAGATTCAGTTTTCTCCTGTATAAAAGAGAATATAGTCATATCCACCTTAACAAGTTTCCGTGAGTTTTAAGAAAGATAATGTAAATAATACACTTAGCACATTACTTGGTACAGAGCAGAGACTCCAAAAATGCTAGATATTATGAAAAAAATCTTTCTTGCTAGTTCATCACTTCATTGAAGTCACAGATCTTTGTTTCATTTATCTTTGAACTCCTAGCATCATTATTTTTTTGTGTTGATACCTTGCATGTTGTACTTTATCTCCACATAAAATAGAAATAACCCTGAGAAGAGTAAGGTACTAAACTTTTTTGCCCACTTACAACTTCATGTGGCTTAGTGCGCTAGTCAGTTAAACTTGGGGTAGAGATAGAAGCCAGTTGTGGGAGAGTCATTTTGAAACATGGAGACATTCTGCAGTGAAGTTGGCCTATCTGATGACATCGTTAGTGAAAGGAATGCTAGGAGCTGAAGGGGAAAATAAATGTAACCAGGTGAATTGGGAAAACTTCAAGGAAAAAATCTAGCCTAATTGTCAGTTTGGGATTCCCAGGTGGCACAGTAGTAAAGAATCCATTTGCCAATGTAGGAGACACAAGAAATGTGGGTTTGATCCCTGGGTTGGAAGGTTCCCTGGAGTAGGAAAGGGCAACCCACTCCAGCATTCTTGCCTAGAAAATCCCATGGACAGAGGAACTTGTCCACATACACACACAGAGCCTTAGGGGATCAGTTGAGTGTTAATCAAAGGAAATAAGAGAAAAGGATTATTGTTTGGTGACAGGAATTCCTTCAGTTCATGCCTAACTTGGTCACGCCTAACTCGGTCATGCCTAACTCTTTGTGACCCCATAGACTGCAGCATGCCAGGCTTCCCTCTCTATCACCAACTCCTGGAGATTGCTCAAACTCCTGTCCATCGGGTCGGTGATGCCATCTAACCATCTCATCCCCTGTCATCCCTTTCTCCTCCTGCCTTCAACCTTTCCCAGCATCAGAGTCTTTTCCAATGAGTCAGTTCTTTGCATCAGGTGGCCAAAGTATTGAAGTTTCAGCTTCAGTATCAGTCCTTCCAATGAATATCTAGGACTGATTTCCTTTAGGATTGACTGGTTGGATCTCCTTGCAGTCCAAGGGATTCTCAACAGTGTTCTCCAACACCACATTTCAAAAGCATCAATTCTTTGGCACTCGGCCTTCTTTATGGTCCAACTTTCATATTCATACATGACTACTGGAAAAACCATAGCTTTGACTAGATGGATCTTTGTCAGCATTCTTTAGAATATGATAATTTCTTATGTGTGGGAATTCCTTAGAATATGATAATTAGTAAATAAGCCCTTTGTGTTTTTTAGAGTTGAGGTTTATTTGAATAGATTAGACAATATGCCCAGGGGGCTATGCATTAATCAGTAAGCTATTAGTGTTAAATTATTGCTAATGTGGGTTTTGCAATTGAAAGGACCTAGAAAACCACCAAGTGGTGTGATTGCACTTTGGGACAAAAGGAAATTTGAAGCAGCTCTTCTAACGACTCTTCTTTCACTATGAGACAGGTTGCTTTTTTTCCCCACTTAAATAAATTAACTGTTACTTGAACTTCCTGTCACCCTTTAAAAATTAGAATGAAATAAGGAATAAGTAAGAGTTCTCTTCAAAGTTCAGTTTTGAATATACCACCCTTTGGTGAATATACCACCCATTGGTAAATATACCACACTAAGAGTGCTAAATGAAATGAGAGTCACTCAGTCATGTCCAACTATACAGTCCATGGAATTCTCCAGGCCAGAATACTGGTGTGGGGAGCCCTTGCCTTCTCCAGGGGATCTTCCCAACCCAGGTCTCCCTCATGCAGGCAGATTGTTTACCAGCTGAGCTATCCTGAGCACCAAAGAATTGATGTTTTTGAACTGTGGTGTTAGAGAAGACACTCGAGGGTCCCTTGGACTGAGGGAGATCCAACTGGTCCATCCTAAAGGAAATCAGTGCTGAACATTCATTGGAAGGACTGATGCTGAAGCTGAAACTCCAGTACTTTGGCCACCTGATGTGAAGAACTGACTCATTTGAAAAGACCCTGATGGTGGGAAAGATTGAAGGCGGGAGGAGAAGAAGGGGATGACAGAGGATGAGATGGCTGGATGGTATCACCAACCCAATGGATGTGAGTTTGAGTAAACTCTAGGAGTTGGTGATGGACTCGGAGGCCTGGCATGCTGCAGTCCATGAGGTTGCAAAGGATCGGACACTACTGAGTGACTGAACCGAGCTGAACTCAACTGAAGAGTGCTAAATATTTTTTTTAGATGCAATCAGTTAAAAACAAAATATTCTGTCAGTTTAACATAATTCATATAAAATTTTTTTGTGAATTTACAGAGGATAAACTCAATATGAATATGCAATTTAAAAATCACCCTTACAGTTATAATTCTTGATGTATAATAGAATTGAAGGGAAGTTCTACTTCTAGAGTGGTAGTGAGAGGAAGTTTGTGGACTACTTCCAAGGAATCAATCATAATTGGTAAGATTATTCTAAAAAGTTGAAGATTTAAATCTCTGGAAATTGTCCTCAATGCATAAAGCAGTGAAATTTTTTCTTTTTAATTTAACTTATTTTTGCTGTTGATTTTTGACTCTTTTTTGTTGGAGTGTAATTGCTTAACATTAGTTTCTGCTGTACAATGAAGTGAATCAGCTATATGCATTCATATATCCCTCCCTCCCGTAGCTCCCTCCTACCCCATCCCTCATCCCACCGGTCTAGATCACCACAGAGCACTGATCTGAGCTTTTGGGCTATACGGCAGCTTCCTGTTAGAAATAAAAACTTAAAGTGGTCCATTTTCAAGGATAGCTAGCTTTGAGTGACAGCTTGCTGATGTAGCAGCTCTAAAGGTTACAAAGGGGAAAAGTCTGGGCACACAAAGGGAGAGTGGAATGCTTAGGGGTTGGGGGTGGGCTCATTCTAGTGGTGAATTCAAAACATAAGAGAGGAAATAAGTGTACAGGACAGGGGAAACAAGATGTTGAGGGGAGCAGCCGATAAAGAGGAAGGGGATGAACCTAAGTGATGTTCAGGAAGACTGTTCACCCCGTAGTACTCAGTACCAATGAGGACTTGGGGAAGGGACTTGCATGCAGAGTATAAAATGTGGTAACTGCCGTGGGTGTGTCTGCCCACCAGACATCCAGTCTTGCAAGACCGTCATCAAAGCCTCGCTTCCCACTGCACCTCCTGTCTCCAAGTCCATTCTTTAGGTTTGGGCCAGTCGGCTTTATTTCCCACACTTCCCCCTAGCTATCTATTTTATACAAGGTACTGTATATGTGTCGGTCCTAACCTCCCAAATCTTCTCACCCTTTCCTTCTCCCCCACCCCCTGTCCAGGTGTGAAAATGGAGAAATATTTACTCAAGGAAATCTACTCAATCTCTACAAAAAGATAGTCTATGCTGCTTGAGCCAAACTCTGTCCCAGCCAAGCTGGGTGTGATGGAGGCTCTGCTCTGGGCTGATGTGGCCGAGAACATGGGGGCTCCTTCTGCTCCCAGCTCCTAGTCAAGACCCTGGAATCCCTCCAGGAAGGGCAGGCACCTGGTACTTCTCATCACACTCAGCTCCATGTGGCAGAGGGCAAACTCCAGGACAGTATGGCCAAGAGTCAAGAGCCCTCTTCTTCTCCTGACCACCACTCACAGCGGGGAGAGTCTGTGCCAGGAGGGGCCGTGCAGCAGGCTGGACACACTTGGGCCTCCAACGTCCCTGCCACAGCTCACAGGTAGGTTGGAGGTTCCCTATTGAGAGACACAAGCTTAGAAGAGGGAAGGTTACCATCCTTGTCCAGTGCCCGGATCATAAAGCCAAGAGGTAACTCAGAGAACAGGCCACTGTCCCTGCTCCCCAGCTCTGGAGCAGAGGCTGAGAGAGGCAGTCCAGAAGAGAGCTCTAAGGCTCCCCAGAAAGGAACTGACATCTTTGGAAACAGAATGCAGGGAAATCCAAGCCTAAGGGGGGCCTGAGAAACAGTGGGGATTTTGTGGTAAGTAATTAAGAGGGGGCGTCCCTGGTGGCTCAGTGGTAAAGAATCAGCCTGCTAATTCAGGAGACCTGGGTTTGAGATCCCTGAGTCAGGGAAATTCCATAGAGAAGGAAATGGCAAGCCACTCCACTATTCTTCTTCTTCTTTTTTTTTTTTTTTGCCACTCCACTATTCTTGCCGGGAAATCCTGTGGACGGAGGAGCCTGGTGGGCTATGGTCCATGGGGTAGTAGAAGAGTTGGATACAACTTAGGAACTAAACAATAACAGTTAAGAGGACGATGGTGGCTCCACCAGAGCAACAAGCTAAATTCATGCTAGCTAGTTTACCAGAGGGAACCAGAGAAAGAGAAATCAGAGGGCTTATGCCTGATGATGAGAATGTAAGATGGTGAAGCTACTTTGAAAAATTATCTGGGAGTTCCTCAAAAGATTAGACACAGAAGGCACCCGATGACACAGCACTTTCACTCTTGGTTGTGTAAGAAGAGAAAGGAAAACATATGTCCACACAAAATTTTGTACATGAATATTCATATCATTATTCATGATAGACAAAAAGTAGAACAACACAGATGTTCATCCTCCGATGACTGGATAAAGTGGTACATCCATACACTGGAATTTTAAACAAATATTTATTTGGATGCGTTGGGTCTTAGTCGTGGCAGCGGAATCTTTGGTTGCAGCGTACCGGCTCCAGAGCACGCAGGCTCAGTAGCTTGCAGTGTGCACGCTTAGTTGTCCTGTGGCATGTGAGATCTTAGTTCCTGGACCAGGGGTGGAACCTGCTTCCCCTGCACTGCAAGGCGGATTCTGAACCACTGGACCACCAAGGAAGTTCTCCTACAATGGAATATTATTCAATAAGAATAGAAAATAGAATATTGACCATGCTGTCACATGGAGAAATCTTAAAAATATGGTTAAAGAAATCAGTCACAAAAGACCACATTTATTCTGTAAGTCTATTTGCATGAAGCGTCCAGGACACGCAACTCTAGATTTTAGGGCCAGAATACAGATTAGTGGTTGCCTAGGGATTGGAAGGGGTTAGGAAAAAAGGAGATTGACTTCTAGTGAGTATGAGATTTTTTTGGGGGGTGGTAAAAATGTTCTAAAATTGATTGTGGTAACGGTTGCACAGCTCTGTGAATATACTAGAAACCACTGACGTGTATCCATTAAATGAGGGAGTTGTAAACTATGTGAAATATATGTCAAAAAGATGTTATGAAAAAGAAATTAAAGTGTATTCTAACAGAAAAATGGGCTCACATGGCTGATTTGCAAGAGTGAAAAAGCTGGCTTAAAACTCAACATTAAAAAAAGATGAAGATCATGGCATCTGGTCCCATCACTTCAGGGCAAATAGATGGAGAAACTGGAAATAGTGACACTTTATTTTCTTGGGTTCAAAAATCACTGCAGATGGTGACTGCAGCCATGAAATTAAAAGATGCTTGCTCCTTGGAAGAAAACTATGACAAACCTAGACAGCACATTAGAAAGCAGAGACATTACTTAGCCAGCATAGGTCTGTATAGTCAAAGCTATGGTTTTTCCAGTAATCATGTATAGATGTGGGAGTTGGACCATAAAGAAGGCTGAGTGCCGAAGAATTGATGCTTTTGAACTGTGGTGTTGGAGAAGACTCTTGAGAGTCCCTTGGACTACAAGGAGAGCCAACCAGTCAGTCCCAGAAAAAATCAGTCCTGAATATTCATTGGAAGGACTGGTGCTGAAGCTAAAGCTCCAAAACTTTGGCCACTTGATGTGAAGAGCTAACTCATTACAAAAGACCCTGATGCTGGGAAAGATTGAAGGCAGGAGGAGTGGGGGATGACAGAGGGTGAGATGGTTAGATGGCATCACCAACTCAATGGACATGAGTTTGGGCAAGCTTTGGGAGATGGTGATGGACAGGGAGGCCTGGCATGCTGCCGTCTATAGGGTTGCAAAGAGTCGGACACGACTGAGTGACTGAATAACATCTGGTCAATAATCAGTTGAATGGCCACACATTTGTGTCATATCAGCTGATACTGTTGATTGAAGACAATTTTTTATATATATATATATATGTATATATATATATAAAATAATCATGTTGCACGCCTTAAACTTACACAATGTTTTATGCCAACTGTATCTCAATAAAGCTGGAAAAACTTCCAGGGTGGGGATTTCTGAGTATTTTCAATAGTAAACTAAGCTTTAGTTAGAGTACATCTTTCTGGGTTATTTGATTCTGTGTGCTTTGTGTCTTTCATTTTCTTTGAGCTATTTTTTTTTTCAAATTCTGTAACCTGTAGAAAACTAATAATGCAAATAATTCTTGCTCACAGAAATGTGAATTTTGTATGGTGAAAAGTAATAGATTAAAGTCCTCTAGTCATTTACCAGTTTAGTCATTTTTGCATTTATCAGTAAACTCATGTCAGCATTTCTGATGGACATATATATATGTATATATATATATATATGTCTGTCTGTTATTTTATTCTCCTTTGAACTGGTTGTAATATTTTTCTAGTTATCTCATTAATTACTGAGTTAAGTAAAATCTTTGACAAATGTTCATTTTACATCTGTAGAGTCATGAATTTGCTATTTAAAAATTATCCTTTAACAGCAGTTATATGACTACATACAATTGCCAAACTCATCAGATTGTATACTTAAAATGGCTGAGTTTTACTTTATGTAAACTATACCCCAATAAAGCTGGAAACACACTGGTTTCAAAGAAATTTGTGGAAAAACAAATTGTTCAGGACTTGCCTTGGCATCTCTGTAGAATTTGCTGGCTATTGATATAGCTGGTTTGCATGACTCTGGCTTCTTCAGTAGTTTCCCCTGCTTCTTAAATTTCCTCTTTGGTAGTCTCTCCATGTGACCTGAGTTCATCATCCATTCCTTTAATATCAGAATTATTCAAGAATCTC
Source organism: Cervus canadensis (assembly GCF_019320065.1). Classification (NCBI taxonomy): domain Eukaryota; kingdom Metazoa; phylum Chordata; class Mammalia; order Artiodactyla; family Cervidae; genus Cervus; species Cervus canadensis. Next base: position 51,545,902 of record NC_057397.1, on the reverse strand, counting down.
CTATTTCATTTTCTTACTCTAGGCACTTTACCTAGATGATCTCATCCCTTCTTCAATATATTGAAGTTGACTATTCTCAAACTCAGATGAAGTCATCCTGCTAGTAATGGATACTTACTGAGAGTTTTTATGTTCCCTGTACTCTCCTTTGAATGTTATAGGAGATTATGGCATTAACTTTCTATGCCCTGATAATAACTCAAAGGTACATCTATCATTCACTGCCACTTTATCTGTAAGGAGTTTCATATCTAGAATTTTTAAGTAGTCCCCTTAAAGAAACAGAGCAAATGACAGATGAAGCCTCAGTTTAAATTCGGATAGTTTTTGCACAGATGTTTAACCACTATGCAACACTGTCTCCTTTCACCTTTCCTGGAATTCCAACCTACTTTTTTCCTATTTTCAACTATTTTTAATGTAGTCATTATCATGGTTTTATTTAAATTCAGCTAAATTAGTCAACTACAAAAATATAAAACATATTTGTTTCTGTTGTGCTCAGTTCTGTCTGACTCTTTGCGACTTCATGGACTGTAGTCTGCTTGGCTTCTATGTCCATGGGATTTTCCAGACAAGAATACTGGAGCAGATTGCCATTTCCTCCTCCAGGGAATCTTCCTGACGCAGGGATCGAACCCGAGGTCTCCTGTGTCTCCTGCATTGGCAAAGTGCATTCTTTACCAGCTGAGCCACCAGGGAAACCCCAAAAAAGCCTATCTTTTAAGATTTACCTGTTACAGAATGTATCTTCATTCTAGTAAAAAGAAATTATTTTCCAAGGGATGGCTTACCTCATTTCCATGGCAACAGATTTTTTTTTCATTGACGGGTAAAAATGAACTATTAAACCAACTTCTTAATCTTTGTTTAGTTGCTCAGACTCTTTCTTTCTTTATTGTATTTTGTACAAATTAACTTGCAGAACTATAACAATCATGGTTGTAGACATCATTTACACTGTCCCCAATTGCAATCATGTTTTCCTCCTTAATCCAAAAGGGTGATTGAAATTGTAACTTTGATGGCAATGAGAATTTTATGAGCTGTTATTAATTATTTGTGTCAGAAGTGCATCACGGTACTAAAATTTCCAACAGAATACAGCTTCGACCCTGCTACTTATAATCTGCAGAGTGTATTGCGACAGTGCCTTTCGCTGCACTCAGAAGCTGCTTGTCACCTGGGCTTCCGTCTCACTACCATCTGTTGTGGTTTCTGTAGTATCATGGAGTGAAACTTCAGGCCAAAAGAATGAAAGAAAACTCCTGGCACTAGCCATTTCCTTGATGTTGGACGGAGGCAAACTATTTAGCATCTCTTAGCTTGATGTTGTTTTGGAACCAAGCTTGAGTCTGCTCACCCCGTGTGTGGCAAAGCCAGTCTACTGACTCTACATTGGGGTGAAGGGAAGTACAGCTTATTGCAAGGTGCCAAGTAAGGCTGCTTTTGTTTAAAAGACCTGAACTCCCCAGTGGCTTTTGCATGCATGCTATGTCACTTCAGTTGTGTCTGACTCTTTGCGACCCCATGGACTACAGCCTGACAGGCTTCTCTGTTCATAGAATTTTCCAGGCAAGAATACTGGAGTGGGTTACCATTAACTATCCCAGGGGATCTTCCTGACCAGGGATAGAACCCATGTGTCTCTTACATCTCCTGAATTGACAGGCGAATTCTTTACCACTAAGGCCACCTAGGAGGCCCCAGTATGTTTTAGGGAAGGGTTTTTAAGGACAGTCTGAGGGAGAGGGTCACAAGATGTGTGATCAGCTCATGCAGGATTTGATTCTTTGATTCACATAAGAGTATGATGCTTTGAGAATTTTTATCATCAGACTTATGGTTCCAGCTTGACAAGGATCTATAGGCTGGTGGTCACAGGCAGTTAACCTTTTCCACCTGGTTGGGGTTTTATTATCTGCAAAACAACTCAAGAATACAGTTCAAGACATTATCTACAACCCTTGAGGAGAAACCAAAGGTCCTTGACTTTGTTTTATGGCTAAATTAGTATTACTTTGCTTTGCTTGACTGTTTTCTTTTGTTTCTACATTTTTTTTTTTTTTACTTTTCTGATTCAAGTTTTCTTTTTGGAACTCAGGGAAGGCCTGGGAAGCTAAAGCTTATCTACAAACAAGAGGTGAGGGAACCTGAGATGGGGGTGTCTGTCCCTGGGGCCCCACAGAGTCTTGCTGGATTTCAGTGTCCTAAATATTGACTAGAAATTTTATTTTTTCTACTCTTTCATCGAAGTCAAAATTAGTGCAGATGACATATCAGACATGAAAATTATAAAGGGCTGCCACTGATTTAGGTATTAGAATCCATCCTCTCTTTTTTTTCTCTCTCTTATTTTTTTAACTGAGGGAGACTGATGAAGCTATAAGTTTACCAATAGGAAAAATGGGATGAATTTTGTATATTATCAAATTGCAAATTATTAAGACAACTAATATTACTGATTTTCTACTTTGCCAAGCACTTTTGTCTTGAGTATTTTAGATATACTCTCTCATTTTAGGGCTTCTCCGGTAGCTCAGTGGTAAAGAATCTGTCTGCCAATACAGGAGACAGGGGTTCGATCCCTGGGTTGGGAAGAACCCCTGTGTGAGGCTGTCACGGCTAACACCATGGCAGGCAGCCTAGATTAGGAGTAGGCCTGGTTTCCCAGGGTAACATAATAATCAGGCCTCCTAGAACCAGCCAATCAACATATGCCTAGCCAGAGAAAAGGGAACCTATCAGGGGAAAGCTGAAAGCCCCACGTTGGGCCAACAAAAATTACCTTGCAACTGTGTAACCTATCAGCTTGCGCCAACTACCCACTGTGTAACCAATCCAATTGCGCCAACTACCTGCTGCTTATTTTGACCTAATAAATACCCGAGAGAACTGGAGCTCAGGGCCTTTCGTCCTCACACACCTGGTGAGGGCGGGAGGCCCTGGCTCGAGTCAGTAATAAATTCCCCTATTGCGAGTTGCATTGTTTCGAGGAGTCTTCTTTCCTGACCGGGGACTCGGACTACGGGCAGAACACCCTGGAGAAGGAAATAGCAATCATTTCCCATTATTCTCACCTGGGAAACCCCACGGAGAGACAAGCCTGAGGGTTTCAGTCCATGGGGTCACAGAAGAGTCGGACACAACTTAGCAATTGAACAACAACCACCACAACTCTCATTTAAACCTTAGAAAAACCGTTTGAAAATGTACTAACTCCATTTTGAACTCTGAGATTGCTGAGCATGTAGCCTCTGTACCATACTTTCTGGGTTCAAATCTTGGATGTGCTGGGTACAACCGTGTGACTATGTCCAAGTTACTCGCCTTTCAGTGCCTCAGATTCTTCACCCATGAAAGTTTAGTAATTACAACTTATAAAGCTTTTAATGAGAGTCAGATAAGTTAGTACATGAAAAGTGCTTAGGACAGAGTCTCACATGAAGTACCCAGTCAAGTTATCCATTTATTATTATTATAGTTAGTGTTAGTCACTCAGTAGTGCCCAACTCTTTATTTATTAACTAATGAATTCACTGCGTCACAGAGAAGTGAAATGACTTGTCACCTTGTTGGCACTTTTTAAAACATGTTTTGAAGCCAGATTCACTGATTCCAAATCTGTATTATTTCCATAATCTCCTAAGATAATTAATCTTTGTTATCTTATAGTGGGAAGAGTGTGTACAAATGGGTGAGTTTGTTTTTAGCATTACCCTTTTTCTGACTCCCAATAAGTGTTCCAAATGGTTAAAAGGATGGAAATGTTTCATGGGCTGAAATAGTTGGCAAATACTGCTCGTAAAGACAAATGGTTATTGTGCCAAGAATTGGTGAAATGACTGAACAACTTTGTAGAAGATTTCAATTATGTGATGCAGGGATGGAATCCAATGACGACTTATTTTGCGTGCTCTATGTGCAGGGCATGTGTTTGCTGCACACTTTGATTAAATTGAAAGCATATGAGAAACCTAGACTCTTTGGTTGCTGGAATTCCTAAACCCACAAGGGTGATGATTCATCCGGATTATTCATCCTAGAACCTTCTCCTGAAAGAATATATTTCATTTTCTGACAGGAGGTCAAGCACTCAAGGGAAACATTTTCCTTAGTATTATATGTCAAGGGCTTGACTGGAGGAGAGAATTACACAGACCAAAGAACTGACTGTCTTTGAAGATAGTGTCAATAGAAAACTATCATTGCTGACAGAATCTTAGGAGAATGAAGGGGCAACAAGGAAACATGAGGGAGGGAAATTTCAATTAATAACAAAGATATTACCTTCTATAATAATATACATCATAGTCCTCTTAGAAGGATAGGGGTTTGGTGGAAAGAATAATATAGTCAGAATTCTCACAGTAAATTCAACACCAAGGGATGCAGATATGACATCCAGGAGACCTACAGGCTGAATATTTTCAGATTTGTTTCCAGGCAACACGATAATGTGTAATGTAAGCACAGCTTCATCAGATCTGATGAAAATATTCAATTCCTTGACACCCTTTCTATGAACAAGTCTCTCTCTAGATAGATATCTAGTTCTATATTTAATTCTTTGCCAGGCTTTCCACAAACAAGATCTTGAATCTATGTCTTCCTCAGTGTGGCATCTCAAATGATTTTCTTTGCAGGAGGATAGGTCAGCATTTAGTTAGTCAGACTGAGACTCAGTGATGGAGGGTAGGAGTCAATCCTTCATAAGGTGGGATGTGGGTGTTAAGACGAGATTGAACTTTGCATATTTCAAGTAGTTTAGGGGTAGCTAGGTAGATTCTAATGGAATGCTACACAATGCTCTGTTATTTGCTTTTCTCACTTACATATTTTGGACATATTTCCATTTCAATATGTGTGCATGGTAATCTCTGATAGATGCGTAGTACTGCCCTTCAGGGATATATATAAATAGGGCTCATTTTACTGCAAGATAGAAAAATACATTTTGAGCCAACTGATTCAAAAGTATCACTATGTTATAACAAAGCAACACTCTCTCATGTAATCAAGAACAGGGGAACAGTCCTGTGGTCTTAAGGGCAAGCATGCAAAGAAGAGTAACCATACTCTTGGTTTTATCCAGGCATCTTCTTTATAACCCCCCCCACCCCCATTTCCTTGCAAAATGGCTCACATTGACTACACAGTTCACAGAACAGAAAGTCTATACAGTAATAGAGCTCAAATATGCACATTATCAGGGGCTTCCCTGGTGGCTCAGTGGTAAAGAATTCTCCTACAGTGTAGGAGACGCAGGAGACTCAGGTTTGATTCTTGAGTCTGGAAGATCCCCTGGAGGAGGATGTGGCAGCCCACTCCAGTATTTTTACCTGAAGAATCCTATGGACAGAGGAGCTTGACTGGCTACAGTCCATGGGGTCACAAAGAGTTGGACACGACAGAAGTGACTGAACACATATGCAGACACTAACCTTTTACTCTCAGTTATGATTCTAAATTCTGAGGAAAAGCTGCAGTTTGGACCACTGAGGACCATCGTTGGTCCAGTCAACTTAGGTGAAGGAGAGTACTGTCGCTATGTGAAGAGGCTGCTAGAATTCTTTTCTGTTTACAGGTAGATGAATAAAGAATGGGTCCTAGGAAATAAAATGATGAACAAGCGACTCAGAGAGAGATTAATGTAACATTTCTTTATCCAATTTACAATTGTTAGGTATTTAGTTTCAAAGTTTTTCATTTTATATATATATATATATTGCTACCATAAATATCTATAAATATGACTTTGCACATTTACGTAAGTCAGTGTTTAAGATAAATTTTGGAAATTGAAATAATAAGTCAAAGGAATGTATATCTTACAATTTTTTGGTGACAAACCTCAGACAATTTAGATTCCCATCAGTAGTAAATACATATGAATGAGGGTGTTTCTCTGCAAATTCATCAATACAGAGCATACCAGTTTTTTAAAAGTGTTTGCCTATTTGGTGGTAAAGATATCTTGGTAAAGGTAAAATAAATCTTGTTTTAATAAAATTAAACATTATGAAGTTTATATATTGCCGTGCTGAAATAAGGTTTCTCTCTATAAAAGTGTTTAAATGCAGCCCTTGCATTGATCCCTGGGTTGGGAAGATCCCTGGAGAAGGAAATGGAAACCCACTCCAGTATTCTTGCCTGGGAAATCACATGGACAGAGGAGGCTGGCAGGCTACAGTCCATGGGGTCCCAAAAGTGTCGGACATGACTGAAGCAAGTTAGCACTTCGCACTTGCATCTCGTCAACTCTCCTGCTTTCCTTTCCCAGTGGAATCAGCCTACGCTTCTTAAAACTGAATTTCCTAGGAAACCATGACTAATTCTTAATTTGGAAGCTTACACACTGAACACAGAGTGGCCCCGCTTCTAATAACTCCCCCCACCCTAAGCTTTGCTAACTCCCTTGTATTTGCTGGACATTTACCTTTCTCATTTATTTGTTCCTTTTAAGGCAGAATAGAATTTCATTTACCTTCTAACTTTCTTAAACCCGGTGTCAGGCCCAATGACACTATGTGTTTGTTAACTGATTGCCTACGTGCCCCAGGGTGGTGGACTTTCAGATTTGGGTCTTTAGATTGGCCACTGTCTGTGTGCTCTGTCGTTTTAATCGGGTCCGACTTTTTGTGACCCCATGGACTGTAGCCTGTCAGGTTCCTCTGTCCATGGAATTCTCTAGACAAGAACACTGGAGTGGGTTGCCATGCTTTCCTCCAGTGGACCTTCCCAGTCCAGGGATGGAGTCTGTGTCTCCTGTGTCTCCAGCATTGCAGGCAGTTTCTTTACCTACTGAGCCACCTGGGAAGCCGTTGGCTACTATCCCAGGGTCTAAAATTTGGTCACCTGATGCAAAGGGTTGACTCGCTGGAAAAGACCCTGATGCTGGGAAAGATTGAGGGCAGGAGGAGGAGGGGCTGACTGAGGATGAGATGGTTGGATGGTATCACCAACTCAATGGACATGAGTTTGGGCAAGCTTTGGGAGATAGTGAATGGCAGGGAGGCCTGGCGTGCTGCAGTCTATGGGGTTGCAAAGAGTCAGACACAATTGAGCGACTGAGCAACAAAACCAGGCTCTGCAGCAGGCAAGGGCTTTATGTTTGGACTATAGTTTTCCTACACACACAGAGAGTTCAACTAGATATTTACTAAAGTTTTTTTTTTTTAACCTAAGATTCTATAATAATATTTTGCTTTTTCAATTACATGCAAAATTCCTTTGTATTTACAATACAAAGATAATACAAAGGAAATACAAAATAATTTACTAGAATTTTTGTAATATGTTATCTAATCTCAAGGGCTTCCCAGGTGGCGCTAGTGGTAAGGTGCCAATGCAGCCAACTTGAGACATGAGTTCGATCCCTGGGTCGGGAAGATCCCCTGGAGGAAGGCATTACAACGCACTCCAGTATTCTTGCCTGGAGAATCCCACGGACAGAGGAGCCTGGTGGGCTACAAGTCCATAGGGTCGCAAAGAACTGGACACAACTGAATCAACTTAGCAAGAAGCAAGAATGAAGTGCTGATCTTTAGAGTAAGGGCAAAGAACGGTCCATAGGGTTGCAGAGTCCAACAGGACGGAAGCAACTGTGCATGCACGCATGTCTGATCTCAAATGTCCGTTTAGCAAATCTACACAGTTTAATTCAAATATGGATTACTTGCAAATAAAATATTTTAGTTCGTTGTCACTCTCTACAGTGTGTTAGCCCCATCTAGTGAATGATTAATGAATTCTCAAAAGTCAATAGCGTGTGAACATTTTCAGAGCAGCTGCTGAATCATCTGTCATCTTGTTACCAGCCTTTGCTCTTTCAGACCTAACTAAGGTTAAAAGAGGAGTTGATTGTGAGAATAGTTTGGGAAATGTTTGAATGCCTTTGTAGAAGAGACTCATGTTAAGATTGGGACTATATAAAAAGCTATAACTGATTTCTCAATCCTCACCCTCCCCTCATGCCAATTTTCATTTTTACCAAATAAATAAATGTACATAGCTTAAATAGTCATCTAATTGTGCAAGATTAGATACAGAAAACCAAAATTGCCTGCTGCTTTTCCCCAATATTTTTCCCTAAAGCAATTACACATACCTAATTTTAGTTGATTATTTTACTATTTATCTCCATGCTTCAAATAACACATTCATTGCTATTCCTTGATTTTTTTTTTTTTCAGTTTTAGGCATTAGAGAAAAAAAGGAGTTAACTCTTTCCTTTTTGAAGATATATCATATATGCCAAGTCAGGTAACATACGCTGAGACAGTTAACCTTGGCTAATGTTCCTTTCTTGTTCATTGTTTTTTCTTGGAAGTTGTCATGTTTTATTGTTTGCTTGGTTTTCTATGTATTTATTGCAAATTTCAGTCTTAAAGTTGTTGCCCATTAAAAATCAGGACTGTGGACACTTTAGGTAGTCTATTTATTCTATCTTCCTGAAAAAGACTTGCCCAGGGTCTTCGGACCTACCCAACCTGGTTTGGATTCTCCTTCTTGCCCATGGGGGCGCTATTGTTTCCTATACCATATATTTCTTCTCTCTTGGTTAATTCATATTTGAAAGAAATACACCCTTCCAATGCTTGGGAAATATATTTTTGACACTTTGCGTGATGCATTAATTCCAAACTTTTTATTTTGGCTTTGGGCTGGAAAGCTAAAAACTACATTGCCCAGATTTCCTCATGGTAGGATCCTAGAAGTTCTATTGTTGTTCAGTTGCTAAGCTGTGTCTGACTCTGTGACCCCATGGACTGCAGCACGCCAGTCTTGCCTGTCCTCCACTATCTCCCAGAGTTTGCTCAGACTCACGTCCATTGAGTGACGTCATCCAACCCTCTCATCTCAGTCACCCCCTTCTCCTCCCACCCTCAATCTTTCCCAGCATCAGGGTCTTTTCCAATGTGTCGGCTCTGTGCATCAGGTGGCCAAAATATTGGAGCTTCAGCTTCAGCATCATTCCTTCCTGTGAATATTCAAGTTTGATTTCCTTTAGGATTGACGGGCTTGATCTCCTTGCTGTAACCCTCCTTACTAATCACTGCTTTTCACTCCAACTTCCAGAAGAACTGACAGCTGCCAATTCCAGAGCTCTTGGTGGCTCTGCACTGTAAACTGAGTTGCTTCTTGGATTTCCTCATTGCAGTTTAAGATTTTACTTTCTCAGTTATGCCTGCTTTTCAACTTCCAAAACTTTGTTGCTGTTTTTTTTCTCTCTCTTGTTTTCTCTTACCTTGTGGATTTATCATTTAAGACAACTTTCTTTTTGTAGGAATATGTGAAAGGAGAAAATAGATGTGCCCTTAATACTGCATGATCATTTGATTTAATTTATACTAATATGATTCTGGAGACAACACATCATTTCCTAGGCAAATGTATATGCATATATGCATGTGCATGCACATATATAATGGGCTTCCCTGGTGGCTCAGATGGTAAAGAATCTGCCTACAATGCTGGAGACCTGGGTTCGATCCCTGGGTTGGGAAAATACCCTGGAAGGGGGCATGGCAACCCACTGCAGTATTGTTGCCTGGAGAATCCACATGGACAGAGGAGCCTGGCGGGCTACAGTCCATGGGGTTGCAAAGAGTCAGACACAACTGAGCACCTAAGCATGCACAAATATGTATAAAATGCATATTTAGGTGATTAATTGTGATTTTGCTGTCAGTGAACACAGGAGGGAAGTAGTCTGGGGAGAAGGGTTTGTTATGCTGAGTAGTGATAACACAATAAAAATTAGGGAAGAAAGAGAAGTGTATCTACTCTCTGTCCTGGCTACTTTCTTTTAAGGACTTAAGCACTTTTGGAAGATTTGTGGGTTTCTTTTGGTTGTTGTTTCAATTGCCACAGTGGCATACTTAAGTCAACTAGTACACTGAAGTATTTAAGTACTGAATCTATAAAAATGTACCGAAGCAGTAATTTACTAAATACACAGGTAACTCTGAAAGTTAGTGTAGCTTTGTAAAACTATACTAGATTTCAAGGTGAACCTACTACAAAGAAACTTTAATTAGACAGGAAAAGTGGGAAAGTTAAAATCATTATCCATTTAATGCTCTTATCTGGTCATAACAGCATTTTCATATTGGATATATAGATAAGGATCTTGTGGGTAGAAGGAAAAAGCAGAGTTAGGGAGGCCAAAATGTGGCCGAATGGCTATACATTTACTCTTCCATTCATGTTTTCAACAAATACACATTGACGCTTACACTAGACATGGATATGTGGGAATGAGAACCTGCTTGCTAGAGGGGCATGCAAATGACAAGCACAAACTTATTTATACAGGAAATGCAAAAGTAAGAAGTTTCACTGGGGTGGCCAAACAAGACCTCTCTGAGTTGGTGATTATTATTGCTCAGAAATCAAAAAGAGAGAGCCCTGCTGCTATATGGGGGAAGGGGATTCAGGAAAACAGACACTTTTGTTTGTAAGTCAACCAAAACTAACTCCAGTAAAGTGAAAACAAAACAAATAAACAGACAAAAAACTCCAATTCTACTCAAACCTAGGGACTCCAAAGATTAGGTGTGACACAGTGCAAGTCCATGGATGTCATGAGCCCTCTTTGCCCCTCTTGTGAGCTTGTTCTTTTTCTGAGATCTGTTCTCTCTATGCCGTTTTCCTTCTGGGACAGGTCCTCACTGTGTGGTGATAGGATAGTCACTGGCAGGTCAATGTGCACAACGTCCTCACTAGGTGTAGGAACTGAGAGAAAAGAGCACAACCCTCGAGGGACCAAAGTCTAGTCAGTCCCCCAAAAGGATCCTGGCTGGTATCCATCCCAGAACCTGTCATGTTCCTCACACAGTAATGTACTCAGATTTGCCAGCAGCCTGGTATGTATTCCTGTAATGTAGAGAGTTGAAATTTATCTGATCAACAGCTAAAATCTTTTAGAGTTAGTGGAGGCACCATCCTTAAAAGTTCCCAAGAGATGCAAAGAAGGATTTAACAAAATCACACAGATAATCAGTTTAAGAATAGAAACTCTGGAAAGGAATTATTTGTGGGATCAGCTTAAGTTTTTTCTTATGCATTTTCTTAAGTTGTGTGCTACCAGGATAATTAAATGAAGACTGAGTATATGAACTCCTTAGGTAGTGACTTCAGTCCAAGAGGCAATGCTAGGAAAACATTACACTCTGAAAAATAATATAATGGAGGACTGCTAGGTCACAGTCTTGGTCTTAATTTTAAGGGATATGAGAAAAGAAGTAATTATGTGTTTTTTGTTTTTTTTTTTAACCATGTGAGGGCTTTACTAGATTAAGATTTGTGGCAGAGGCCCTAGGAAAGAGTTGAAAGTATAATTGACTGGATTGTCTCAAACAGGATAGGCTAGATTATGCTATAGCAAGAAACAGCCCAATTATGATTAGTTGAAACCAGGACGATTCTTTCTAAGCTACATGTTTTCATAGGTCAGCAGGTGAGCTCTGCTCATAGTGGTCACTCAGAGACAGAGGCAGGCAGAGTAGCCATCATTTAGAAGTTTTCCAGTCACCTTGGCAGAAATAAGTGAAACTGAATGTGTTAGTCACATAGTCATGTCTGACTCCTTGCCACCCCATCGACTGTAGCCCGCCAGGCTCCTCTGTCCAGGGAATTCTCCAGCAAGAATACTGGAGTGGGTAGTCATTCCCATCTCCAGGGGATCTTCCCAACCCAAGGACTGAACCTGAGTCTCCTGCATTGCAGGCAGGTTCTTTACTATCTGAGCTACCAGGAAAGCCCCAGCAGAAATAAAGACAGCTCTAACTGGCTTCACATACATAATTATATGCTCTGGTCTCAGAGGGACACACGTCACTTTTGTCTCCAACTTGTCACATGACCTCATCCTTCAGTGGGACCACGAAGAACAAGTCTTCTATGTTCCTGGAAAAAGAAGACATGAGGATTTGAGTAAACATCATGAACAACTGGTACAAGTATCTGCAGTTCTTATTTATTGGCAACCATGCCAAAGGAATATGGGATAGAAGGAATAGTTTCAGAAGAAAGAAGAAAAAAGTACTGACATCTAGTATATTCACTGGATAGAACAAAAATTTGTGGAAAATATGAGAGGCAACATGTTAAGCAAGGTAAACATGAATATCAGTGTTAACACTTGAAAACTATTAAATTCTAAAATTGTTTTAGAAATTATTCATTCTGATGCTAGAAATTATTCTTGTTAGGAGAAGTTTGTATGTGATATAATTTGGAGAGATTTTAACTATACAAACGATTTTCAGTAAATAGCTCCTCAATTCTGGACTGAATACATTCTCTACACAACAAAAAATAAATATAATTCAGAATCAAATATCTTCAGAATATTCTTAAACTGAATAAATGTCAATAAATGATAATAAATTTTTAAAGTTTCATTTGCTTGTAAATTAAAATGGATGAATGGAAACAGTGTCGTTATGAGGCTTCTGCAGTTTTCTCTCTGTGGCATCTCCTATTTTCTAAGTTTCCATTTTTCTCACTCTAAACACTATTGCCATTGACTTCAGCAGAGATTAGAAACAAGTGAATGGCAGGCAATTTGCTCCAAGGTGTGCACTTTGTGCTAATGTGGGATAGAGCATAACTCTGTGAACACCTTACATTTGCTGAGCACCAGATCCAGGGCACTTCTTGAGCTTATTCCTGCAAAATTTAACCTGGGAGCCCACTGCAAATCAACAAAGAGGAGTTGGTAGGGGTAGATTATCAGGAGGTTCCTGCATTAGGTCTGGGTGGTTGAAGGGTTTCCAATCCTGTTTCCATTCTCTGTATGGTCATTCAAAATAATTCTGTATAAACAATGTATTGTAGACATATATATGTTAACTAAAGTCTTTAGTGGAAAGCTGATTGACTAGTATTTGAAGAACACTAAACAAAAAATCAATCTTTTGTTATTCATGACTTGAGCTTCTAACACACAGTCTGGTCCTTCTCAGTATCTTTCACTGAAATTCCTCTTCCTGACCTCTAAAGTGTTTAGAATGCTCCAGGGCTCTGTACTTGAATCTCCTATTTTCTCTGTCTGAGGTGATCTCATTCAAGCCTTGGCTTAAAGTAACATCCATATTGCTGGCTTTTTGTCTCTCTCAAACTCAAGGTGTACACCTAGATGATCTAAATGTCTATGTGTTAGTTCCGCCTGGCTATTGAATAAATATTTAAAACAACATATCTAAAATGGGCTTTGATTTCTTTCTCCTCTCTGCACAATGAAGAAGTCTTTCCCATTATTTAGCACCATCCCAGAATGTTGGCTCATCTTTAGTTTTCTACATCAAATCTATCAGTAAGTCTGTTATCGTCTAGCTTTTCCATTGAAATTGATGTTGAGACTTAGCAACTCTGTTGCTGCCAACCTTGTGAAGCCTCCATTATCTCTTATCTAACTCACTAAAGTGTGTCTCCTTCTCCAACAAGAGCTTCACTGATTCCACTGTGGGTGTCCTTGAGTCTATCCTTCATTCTCAAATTCTCACAGCTTCCAGAGTGATACTCTCACTTCTGTGCTCAAAACCAACATATTTGCAATTTATCATAGATCTTGATCAGCTCAGTCTAGTTCAGTCTCTCAGTCATGTCTGACTCTTTGCAACGCCATGGACTGCAGCACACAGGCCTCCCTGTCCATCACCAACTCCTGGAGCTTGCTCAAACTCATGTCCATCAAGTCTGTCTCTGTCCCATCTCATCCTCTGCCATCCCCTTCTCCTCCTGCCCTCAATCTTTCCCAGCATCAGAGTCTTTTCCTATGAGTCAGTTCTTCGCATCAGGTGGCCAAAGTATTGGAGTTCAACTTCAGCATCAGTCCTTCCAATGAATATTCAGGACTGATTTCCTTTAGGATTGACTAGCATATATTTTATATAAATGAAAAATCACAGCCACATACAAAATAGGACTATATGCTTTATAAGGAGGGATCTATACAACCCCTTAAATGGTGAGGAAGGCCATGTGAGTGAAAGGTGGGAATGAAAGAGAAAGTAGAATGAAAGGGAGTGGGGTTTTATGTACGTGAACCCACCAGGAAACTGTTACATGACTTAAGATGCATATCAACTCAACTTTTTGGAACTTGGAGATTCACAAAAGAAAATCATCCAATCAATAAGGGCTTCCTTATTGGCTCAGTGGTAAAGAATCCACCTGCCAATGCAGGAGACACAGATTTAATCCCTGATCCAGGAAGATCCCAGATGCTGCAGAGCAACTAAGTCCATGCACCACAACTGCTGAGCCTGTGCCCTAGAGCTCATGTTCTGCAACAAGGGAAGCCACTCCAATGAGAAGTCTGTGCACCACCTCTAGAGAGTACCCCCTGCTCACTGCAACTAAAAGCAGTGAGAAAAGCCCATGCAGCAACAAAGACCCAACATGACCAAAAATAAATAAAATTTTCTTTAAAAATCAGGAAAATATTGTGTATACTTTTTAAGTGAATAGTCTGTCACATTTAAAGTTTTACTTGAAAACATTACACCCATGTGGGCACATGGACATCACCAGATGGTCAATACCAAAATCAGATTAATTATTTTCTTTGCAGCCAAAGAAGGAGAAGCTCTATACAGTCAGCAATAATAAGACTGGGAGCTGACTGTGGCTCAGATCATGAACTCCTTATTGCCAAATTCAGACTTAAATTGAAGAAAGTGTGGAAAACCACTAGACCCTTCAGGTATGACCTAAATCAAATCCCTTATGATTATACAGTGGAAGTGAGAAATAGATTTAAGGGACTAGATCTGATAGACAAAGTACCTGATGAACTATGGACGGAAGTTCGTGACATTGTGCAGGAGACAGGGGTCAAGACCATCCCCAAGAAAAAGAAATGCAAAAAAGCAAAATGGCTGTCTGAGGAGGCCTTACAAATAGCTGTGAAAAGAAGAGAAGCAAAAAGCAAAGGAGAAAAGGAAAGATATTCCCATTTGAATGCAGAGCTCCAAAGAATAGCAAGGAAAGATAAGAAAGCCTTCCTCAGCGATCAATGCAAAGAAATAGAGGAAAACAACAAAATGGGAAAGCCTAGAGATCTCTTCAAGAAAATTAGAGATACCAAGGGAACTTTTCATGCAAAGATGGGCTCAATAAAGGACAGAAATGGTATGGACCTAACAGAAGCAGAAGATATTAAGAAGAGGTGGCAAGAATACACAGAACTACACAAAAAAAGATCTTCATGACCCAGATAATCAAGATGGTGTGATCACTCACCTAGAGCCAGACATCCTAGAATGTGAAGTCAAATGGGTCTTAGAAAGCATCACTACGAACAAACGTAGTGGATGTGATGGAATTCCAGTTGAGCTATTTCAAATCCTGAAAGATGATGCTGTGAAAGTGCTGCACTCAATATGTCGACAAATTTGGAAAACTCAGCAGTGGCCACAGGACTGGAAAAGGTCAGTGTTCATTCCAGTCCCAAAGAAAGGCAATCCCAAAGAATGCTCAAACTACCGCACAATTGCACTCATCTCGCATGCTAGTAAAGTAATGCTCAAAATTCTCCAAGCCAGGCTTCAGCAATACGTGAACCGTGAACTTCCAGATGTTCAAGCTGGTTTTAGAAAAGGCAGAGGAACCAGAGATCAAATTGCCAATATCTGCTGGATCATCAAAAAAGCAAGAAAGTTCCAGAAAAACATCTATTTCTGCTTTATTGACTACACCAAAGCCTTTGAATGTGTGGATCACAATAAACTGTGGAAAAATCTGAAAGAGATGGGAATACCAGAGCACCTGACCTGCCTCTTGAGAATCCTGTATGCAGGTCAGGAAACAACAGTTAGAACTGGACATGGAACAACAGACTGGTTCCAAATAGGAAAAGGAGTACATCAAGGTTGTATATTGTCACCCAGATTATTTAACTTATATGCAGAGTACATCATGAGAAATGCTGGTCTGGAGGAAGCACAAACTGGAATCAAGATTGCTGGGAGAAATATGAATAACCTCAGATATGCAGATGACACCACCCTTATGGCAGAAAGTGAAGAACTAAAGATCCTCTTGATGAAAGTGAAAGGGGAGAGTGAAAAGTTGGCTGAAAGCTCAACATTCATAAAACTAAGATCATGGCATCTGGTCCCATCACTTCATGGCAAATAGATGTGAAAACAGTGACTGACTTTATTTTTGGGGGCTCCAAAATCACTGCAGATGGTGACAGCAGCCATGAAATTAAAAGACGCTTACTCCTTGGAAGGAAAGTTATGACCAACCTAGACAGAATATTAAAAAGCAGAGACATTACTTTGTCAACAAAGGTCCATCTAGTCAAGGCTTTGGTTTTTCCAGTAGTCATGTATGGATGTGAGAGTTGGACTATAAAGAAAGTTGAGTGCCGAAGAATTGATGCTTTTGAACTGTGGTGTTGGAGAAGACTTGTGTGAGTGTCTTGGACTGCAAGGAGATCCAACCAGTCCATCCTAAATGAGATCAGTCCTGGGTGTTCATGGAAGGACTGATGTTGAAGCTGAAACTCCAATACTTTGGTCACCTGATGCGAAGGGCTGACTCATTTGAAAAGACCCTGATGCTGGGAAAGATTGAGGGTGGGAGGAGAAGGGGACGACAAAGGATGAGATGGTTGGATGGTATCACCGACTCAATGGACATGAGTTTGGGTAAACTCTGGGAATTTTGATGGACAGAGAGGCCTGGCACGCTGTGGTTCATGCGGTTGCAAAGAGTCTGGCACAATTGAGTGACTGAACTGAACTAAACTGAAGGTACATGTTAGCTTTGATGTTTTTTTTTTTACCTCTAAATCTACTTGTTCTTTTTCAAACCAGTTGTTCATTGGTGGAATAAACCAGTGAAGAGTATGTTTTTTCACAAATCTTTCTCACCATTAAAACTTCTGAATCTCAAGTATTAACTACATGCAATATTTAGAAACTTACCCATTTCCCATTCTATTTTGTTTAAATACTAGCAATTTTAAAGTTCAGCATGTACTTGCAATAAATTAAAGTTTAATAGTAGAATATTACATTGAAAAAATTACATTTAAAAGCTTGTTGCTTACAGCATTTGAAGAAATTGTAGGCACAGAATGAAATACTGAGTATTACTCTGTATAAGCATTGTATCAGTGAATCCAAGTGAGAAAAGGATAAAGTAATATTAGAGTACCATGCATGCAGCTAATATAAGAGCTGGATTATTATATTCTGCAAGAAAAACATATAACATTTTAGCTTATATATTTAGGGCAGGGAAATTGCATTTTAAAAATTGCCCAGCATAATCATCACAAAATGCTATTAAGAAATCAAATCCATTTTGTTTCAAAGGAAATGTGAGATGGAGTTATTGGCTTCAAGGAGAAATTAAATCCCCTTTTCTATCAGCAATTTGGTATCTATTAAAGAGATGTTTCTGTGTTTATAGGCACTCCTATGCCTATTACCTTGCAAGTGGAACTTTAATAAATAAAAGTTCATGAGTTGAAGGAGATCTCAAAGGCTGTTAGCCTTTTAGAAGGGAAATTTGACTCATGTAGTTTAAGGTTCCTAGCTTGCTAGATGTGGCTTAGCTTAAGATGAACCTGATCTGTGACCATCTTGTGCTTCACTGTGGAATATAAAATGTAAGATAAAATTAATATGGAAAAAACTAGCTGTCATTTATTAAGTACCTAGTATGTGATAGCTCTGATATTAGGCACTCAACACTATCATCATTTAATATTTATATCACTATTTTACAAAAGAACCTGCAGCTTGAAGAGTTTTAGGGTGTTTCTCAATTTCAAACTGTTAGAAAAGTGAGGTGAAGGTTGAACTCAGGTCTTTTTGGTGCTCCAGTAAATACTAAATCATCCATGTGTGCATCTATGGACATTCTAATTTACCTTTGTTGGATATATAGGATTTTATTTTGCACAAAAATAGCCAAAGAATGAAAGTGAAGGTCTGAGACAAAGTTCATATCAGAGATGCCAAACATTTAAATAAAAGTTTATTATTTGAATATTCTATCTGTATTGTATATAAATATTGAGACATTTCCAAGTAACTTATATGGTAGCATATAGACAAAAGAGTGGACTGAACTTAGTATTTTTGTTCAGTTATATTTTATTGTGTTTTGCAACCTAAGATATATATTAATAAGTTTTGACTTGCATATTAATTAATCTTACTGTGGTAATTATTTTGCAGAATATACACATATCAAATCATTGTGCTGTACACTTTAAAATTATGCAATGTTAGGTCAACTATCGGAGAAGGCAATGGCACCCCACTCCAGTACTCTTGCCTGGAGAACCTCAGGGACGGGGGAGCCTGGTGGGCTGCCGTCTATGGGGTCGCACAGAGTCGGACACGACTGAAGCGACTTAGCAGCAGCAGCAGCAGGTCAACTATATCTCAATAAAACTGGAAAAATAGTTTGACCAACAAAACAAATGAATATTAGTTTTACAACTTTATTTCGTTACTGAGCTATGAAAATATAAGAAAGCCTCTTGCTAGCTTTGCTTTTCCTGAGTAAATATAAAGCCTAATTTCTACAGTTTATGCAGTGATACAGTGTTAGATAAAATCCAATTATTGTGAGTCTTCAGAAGAACTGGAAATACATTGTATTCTTAGAAGTTATCTTCCAATCAAAATATAAAGGAAATCTCTGTTATGCTAGATCCTGCTCTAAAGTTAGCCTAATGAGAAGCAACAGGAGGAAGGTGATCAGACACAAAGATGCATATGGTGACAGGAAAGGAGGAAATGGCCCAGGGAAGCAGGGAAGGGTTAATCAGACAATTTGCCCAAGGAAAAGCGGGATGGGATGAACTCACAATGACCGAGTTAGAAATGGGTTTGAGGGAAGGGAGAACAAGGGAGAAACCTAGAGTTTTGGGGAGCTTATAAGGGATTAGGGTGTAGGCACATGGCTAATGTAACTATGTAAAGAAAGGGTTAGAGAATAAAATTGAGTTTATTACTCATTGTGAAATGCAGGTGAGAAGTGTGATAAATTGAAAGCATGATGCTTCCTAGAATCTAGTTAAAATATATGTGGTTGCTATGGCCTTTTAGAAGGCAGCTGTATGATTATTGACATTCTGTTTGTACCATAGTAGAATTGTATTATGACTGATAGAATTAGTAGGGGAGACATGTATAAACTGCTTTCAAGGCTTCCTTGTGTGTATTTTCTGTGTGTGCTAATAGATTTCATTCCCATAATTCTTCAGAGATGGACAAGAGCAGAATGAAGTGAAACGTATTTTAAAATATTTCTGATGATATCAAGAAGAAGAAATTCATCTAGCGAGGGAGCTGGGCTTTCAAGAGCTCCCCAGAGGGAGAGCAAAACTATTTTGCTTTAAAAGCATCAGTACATCCTTGTTGGAAGGAACCACATGCAACTCAATGGCTAAGAGTCAAGGGGGAAGGTAATTGCTTATACCATCTTGGACTTATATAGGATGAGACTTTCTTTTCAGGCTCCTCTCTGCAGCAAGGGGTTCCTGGGATACAGTTTTTAAACCACTCTTCTCGTCTATTATGGTCCACAACAAAGACTTACGTGCCTCCTTTTTCTGGATGTCAGTTGAGCAGCTGGTCACTTGCATTAATCCATTTTCTGCTTTGAGCACATGGGACTGGAGGTGAAAGTCAAAGAATCCAATGTTTCAGTTTTTTTTTTTTTTTTTTAAACCATCTTCTGAATGACAGAGGGGAGAGCCTGGGGAGGGACTTAGGTAGGGTTTAGATTTGTGGGTAAATGCTCACACGGTAGGAGAAGGAAATGGCAACCCATTCCAGTATTCTTGCCTGGAGAATCCCATGGACAGAGGAGCCTGGTGGGCCACAGTCCATGGTGTCGCAAAGAGTCAGACACGACTGAATGACTAAGCACACAGCCCAGGCTCACTCGGTAAGTGACTAAGCGGTGTCCTGGCAACAATATGGGGTTGGGCATTGGGAGATCTGGTTCTGCCGTCACTTGCTCTTCAGCCTTGGGTTAGAATGAACAGTATCTGGGACTCTTCTTGCTTATTTGCACAAAGACTGGGTTCATGCAACACACATGATTTTTCACACATCTAAAAACTTCCAATATATTACAATAAAGAAAAGATCCTTATAGCAATCACAGGAGATGATATGGATGTTTTGCTAGCATAGATAGTTAACTCTAGAGATTCTGATCAATATAAGGTAGTCTTTCTAAACAAAATCCATGTAATATTTTAGTGATCTTTTAGGAATAAACCCCACAAAGATGACCTTCCTTCTTGTACTCATGATCAGGTAAAAATTCTGGTAATACCTACCAAGGAAAAATAGATAAATAAGATAAAGAATAAAAGAAAAAAATTACCTTGAGGATGAGATATGCAAGTCCAAGAAATCAAGCAAAAATTCAAAGAAATAATATACCATGGTATCGCCCATATTTTTTGTGAACCCTGTGCATCAGAAGCTCCTGGGGTGGTTGGAAGAAGAAAGTGAGTCAAAATGTAGATTTCTAGGCCCTAGATCAGAATGATTGAGCCAAGACCTCTGAGTGGAACCCAGAATTTGCATTTTCACAAGCCTTTGAGATGAACCTTATGGTCTCTAGTGTTTGACTGTCAATGCATTTGGCTTTGAGATTAATCCATCTCATTTTCACACTTTTCTTTTCTTTCCAGTTTTATTGAGATATAGTTGACATATAGCACTGTATAAGTTTAAGGAGGTACAGCATAATGATTTGACTTACAAACATCATGAAATACTTACCACAGTACGTTTAATGAACACCATCATCTCATATAGATACAAAACTGAAGAAATACAAAAAAGTTCCTTGTGATGAGAACTCTTAGGGTTTACGCTTAACTTTCATATATAATGTTCAGCAGTGTATTAATCATGTTGTATATTATTAATACCTCACTAGCACTTATTTATTAATGAATTTGGCTTTGAGATTAATCCACCCCAGTTACATTCATTTCTATATATTAATTGCATACATTTAGAAAATATGGTGAGAGAAGGCTCTCATTCTTAAAAAAAATAAAAGCAATGAGCATTTTTAGTTTACCACCTGTGAAGCATTTTAATTTAATCTTGAAGTAAGTGATTACTTTATTGTCAGGTAAACAGAAATAGAATGACATCTTGGCTCTATAACAGTGATGTATTATGCCTATGTGTATTTCTGATGTAGTTTACTAGATACGGAGAAAAGAAAATGGCTTTGGAGGCAAATGAAGGATTCAGAATCTCTTTTAGAGTCTTAGTTTCTCCCCCTGAAAAACAGAACAATTAATAACAGTTTGAGGGTTTTGTAAATGTTAACTGAAATGGAATATGTAAAATTCCTAGCCTAATGCCAACACACAGCAGACATTTGAGAATGCTAGCTATCCTTATCTTACTATGTTTTGTATTCAGTGATAAGGTCAATGGCACATGTGGGCATTTTTGGATTTTATAGCTACAGTGACTACCTGCAGACCCTGCTGCTATCTGCAGCACTTAATTTTGTTTTCAACATCCCACAGATATTTAATCAACCCTCTGTATCCCATGTCAGGTTGATATCTTTCCCTTACCTTGGTTTCCTCATAATCATATCACATTTCCCATTGTCATATTGTCTGAAATCATGTGTCAGAGCTGTATAAACTCTGACTCTTTTCTGCTAGAATCATCCACACTATTAAAAATTGTTTGGGTTATCTGATTATATGTCTTATTATTAATACTTTTAAAATGTATGTCTAGGATTTTTGCTTTATTAATCTTTACTTTGCTGTAATTTTTATTTGATTGACTTGTAGGTGAATGTAATAGCAATGCTTATAAACAAGGATGTGATGTTTAGAGTGTGCTAATGTCTCGTTCAAATGTGTATACAATCAAATCTCAGTATTCAGAAATCATCAGGTACCTTATATATGTTATGATAAGTCATAGATAAGGCTCAAGAAATTCTACATCCACCCTCTCTCACTGCCCTTTCACTGAGCAGAGGCTTAATCAGTAAGGGCTACAGCCATTCAATATTTTAAATTAAGTTTTTCAACAAGAAAAAAATGAAACAAAAGTGATTTTCAAATTTATCTTTGGTCAGTGAAAGAATATACAGAACTAAAATGAACTCTCTTGAATCATCATTTACCCCCCTTCTTTGTAATTTCATTAACAATTTTAAGAAATGTTTCAATAAAATTTTAAATTCTAGATTGAGACTCTAGTTATACATAGTGTAAGTTGTTATTCATATAAAGTGTCAATCTTTGGTATTTATCTGTTATTTTTATCAAACATTCAACATTCTGGAAGATTTCAGGATTAATTAATAATAAACCAATTCTCAGATGAGAGAAGGCAATTTAAGCATTCAAGAAAAGCTGATGTGATTCTGACTCGGGACTTGTCCTAACAATCACAGCACTTCTGAAATGTTCTGATTGGATGTATGTCTGTATAAATCCCTTAAAGTAAGTACATACAATTGTTATTCTTATTCTATTTGAGGATACAAAGGGTTTTAATTGGGTACCAATTTTCTACAGCTATAACTTCCTTAGAATTATAGCTTTGTTGTTAAAAATGTGTCTTGTTGATAAAAGATTCAAGTTCATAGGGAAAAAAAAAAAAGCCTGTTCTATTCTGTTTGAAAACATTAACAGTTATTTTCCAATTTAAAGAAATTGACTTCTTGAGCCTAATTCAGTTGGGCGAAATATAAGAATTTAAAAGTGGAATCCAATTATCTCGAACTTGTACACTTTGTTGAAGAGCTATTAAATTGGAAAAATTCTGAGCTTTTTTCAGAAGGTACATTTAAGCTTTCTGTTGACAATAAATGCAAAATAAAAATAATTGTAAAAGGAAAACCTTGACAGATTAATCATATCATCTTCACAATTGAGGTTTTCTATACACACAAAACTATGCTCTGTTCCTGACCTAGACATTTATAATATCTTTCTGTCTGCAAACTTTTTTTCCTATTTATTACAAATACAATTCCATTAACAGAGTTTGGTCACTAGGTGGCTCCATTTAGCTTTTTAAAAAAAGCAGTGTTCTATGAGCACCTCTCTGATTTTGGAGCATTTCTGTTTTCCTCATTTCATCTCGCTTTTTTTTTTTTTTTTCCTTTGTATCACATACAGTCTGTGTAGCTTAGTTGCAAACCATTAGCTGTATGAAATTAGAGCTTATGTGCAATGTGTTGCCAACTCCTCTGTCGAGTCAACAAATAATGAAAGGTGACAGATGACAATTCTGCAGGACTATGGTTACTGGCAGGGTGCCATTGCTCGGGGCCTGGATCCTTAGCAAAATTATTTCCAGTCTTATTCTCTCACTTCAGAGTGCCATTTGAGCATCAAGTCATAGTCCCTGTAATGAGAGAAAGCCTCCCAAATATATGAAAGACAGATGGATTTCTTTTTAAATTCCTGAGAAATTCCTAATCTGAGAGGAAAGGTGTGACCTAGTGGAAAATGCCCCAGACTGGGAGTTGGAACCTATGAAGTCTAGTTTGGGTTTTGGAAGGTAGTTAATTCAACTATTCCCGCCCCCCTGAATCTCAGTTTATTCATTAATATAGTGGAGGGGTTGGACTGGATGATTTTTGTAATCTCTTCTAGTTTTAATATTTTAAGATGGGTGATATACCCTAAAGGATTCCTTAAATAGAAGTGGACTTGTTACGTAGATATTATTTACTTTCTTAGGTCATAAAAACTCCTGAGATTTTTATGGTATAATTTCTCTAGCTCCCCAGACAGTACCTGGCACATAGAAGAAACAACATATACATTTAAATGAATAAATGAACTGCCCAGGAGTACGGAAAGATGGGGATGACAGAGCAGTGTTGGTTTTCCAAAGTCCTATTCTATCTCTCTCTCTGACTGGGCCTCCACTTCCTATCCTTAAAGTTACAGGTGCCTACTGATAAAGGCAAGTCAGCTGAGAATGCATTTGCTCTTTCTGAAAAGAAAGTGAAAGTTTCTAGGCTTTCTCTGTTAACATCAGTCTGTTATTTAGATGGAAGGATTGCCATTGTAGATGCTTTAGAAGGCAAAGCCCATCTGTAGCAATAGATTTGAAGTCCTAAAGTCTGGCAGTGACAATCTACGGACAGAGTGCTATAGCAGAAACTAGCTGAGACAGCCCCATTATGTTAACCCTTATTCAACTCTTTCTTTCCACCCATTCAAGCGGTCTCCTACAGATGCTTTTTGCCCTCTCTTTCTTGCTTAATTGCACTCTGAAAATGATTGCCCTCTAGCTAAAGTTGTACTAAGCACCTGATGTTTATTTCTCTAAGACAACTGTCCTGTCCTTTGTGAGCATTTTTCACTCCAGAAAGAAGGTCGCGGGATGACACCCTTGAGGACCATCAGAACCTGTTTCAGAACCACCTGACACCAGCCCTAATGATCTTAATGTCTCCAAGACAAAGAAGCATGCAAGACTACATCAGCCCTGTTCCTTATGTACAGCCCTATTTTCCTGCCCTGAAACTCTAAGACTAATTTGGGCACAGTCTTGAGAGTGTTATCCTGCTGTGGCCTCTTTTGCCAGGCAAAATAATCAAGCTACTCCTTTCTATTCCTCCAAAGCTCTGTCTCCATGTTTCTATTCAGGACTGGTGAATAGGGGCTGGGTTTTTCAGAAAAAAGGACACACTGCTTAAGTCTGTTA
The DNA here is from genome assembly GCF_019320065.1 of Cervus canadensis. Taxonomy (NCBI): domain Eukaryota; kingdom Metazoa; phylum Chordata; class Mammalia; order Artiodactyla; family Cervidae; genus Cervus; species Cervus canadensis. The sequence goes on along the minus strand of NC_057397.1, from coordinate 51,521,180 downwards.
GCTCTGAAGCTGTATGACCCAGCATGAAGGAACGGGCCTTGGAAACACAGCATTTAAGTCCTACAAATGTACCAAACTCCACAAGTCTCGCAATGAGCTCATCAAATCTCTAGTTTAGAACTCTGATGGTTTCCCTTTCCATAAATGGTATCACTATTTATCCACCCAAGCATTTAACAAATGGCTGGGATCACGGGGAGGTCACCCGAAACTCTAGTCTATCCTATAATCATCACATTCATTCACCATATCCCATATCCTATAGATATTACCACCTGAACATCTCTTTAATTAGTATTTTTCTTTCCTCTACCATCATAATCTTGAATAAGCTTTCCATCATTTCTTATTGAATTATTGTAATAATCTCTTGACAAGGTTTCTGTCTCTATCAATAGTCTTTTAAAATGAATTCTCTAAAATGCAGCCAAAATGATGTCTCAGTTTCTTTCCTGATTAAAACGTATCCCTATAGACTTCAAGATAAAATTAAAAGTCTTTGAATATCAGGCCTTCATGCTCTGGGCCATATCAAACCCAACACCTTCATCTCTCACCACAGCTCAAAATAAAGAACTAGAATTTCAATGACTTGCTCTCAGACAATTGATTCCACATTTCATCTCTAGGTAACATCAAAGAATACTCCAGTTGAAACAACCTTTAGAGTTAAAATAACCGTATACTTTATCATTCAAACCAGGACACTTTTGAAAGTGAAAAGTGTGCTATTAATAATTACATTGGGATAACAGGTATAAACCAGGACTCTATCAGACAAAAGAGCCTGTGTGGTCACTCTATCTAGAGATCAACTATACCAGGAGAAACCTTGAATCATTCAAATGAAAGTCCATGATAACGATTATTGGACTAGAATCAGCCTTTCCTATCTCTGCCTTTTCTTCCATGTTGTGCTATTTTTCTAATAACCCTCTTTAGATTAAAAAAGTCAAGTAGCCTGTTTTTATAGTAAGATGTTTGTCACTTTTCATAGAATTATAGTAAATCTTTTTAATGTATAGATTAATAGAAGGCAGTTGAATTCTCATATCTGCTTTTTTCATTTATTCTGTTGCAATATGTTGTTTGAGCTCAGGTATAGAAAGAATAGAATTGATGCATTCAAATTGTGGTGCTGGAAAAGACTCTTGAGAGTCCTTTGGACAGCAAGGAGATCAAATCAATCAATCCTAAAGAAAATCAACCTTGAGTATTCATTGGAAGCATTGTTGCTGAATCTCGAAGCTCCAATACTTTGGCCACCTGATGCTAAAAGTCAATGCATTGGAAAAGACCCTGATGCTGGGAAAGACTGAAGGCAAAATGAAAAGGGGGAAGCAGAGGTTAAGATGGTTAGATAGTATCACTGACTCGATGGACATGAATTTGAGCAAACTCTGGGACACAGTGAAGGACAGAAGAGCCTGCCATTCTACAGTCCATGGGGTCACAAAGAATCGGACGGAACTTAGCAACTGAACAACCACAAACATGAAGAAAACCTCACCACACCTAGATATTCAGTTGGAGAGGAGTGGAGTATTTTCATACCGTTTTATGATAATTGTAAATTTTTTTTTTATATTAGAACCTGACTAGTGATTTCTTGAAGGTTAATTACAATGCAGCATCTAAAACCACATCAGTGAATTTTTGTATTGTGATACATTAAAATTCCTTGGTCCATCTTTAACTTTAAATGAGTCTTTGACTTTGCATGATTTTGTGTCATCTCTTACTGGTCATTTGGGAAATACTAGCTCACTAGTCATGTATATCTATCAAATGTTGACATATTTTGATATATAATATTCAAAAGTTATGTTTATCAATAGCAGTGCTGTTCTCATCAAAAAAAGTATTGGGAAGCTGTCGAGTGCATGGTGGCAGATACATGTTTTCCAATAATCTAATTTTCTCTAGAAAGCTCAAATTTTGTCATTGGCAAGCAGGGTGTCAGTTATTCTCATTGCAGAAACAGGTTCATTACATTTGTTCTCAACAAAATGTCTGACAGATACTCAGATCTGACTCACTATGGTCTACCTGTTAATTGTTTTTTCAAGCAAGTGTTGTGGTCCATGAATAAGGCAGCTATTCCAGAAGCTTCCAATCAGTTGCACAAGAGCTTTCCTTTGGTATCCAGCTGAATTGCTTAATATGCACTTTCTATTTTGTCACACAGAATATTAAAATCACATGTACTCAAAGGACAGGATTTAACAAAATTAATATTTGTTACCATTTCATGAAGGCTATTATTTAGTGAAATAACTTTATTTTGTATTAACTGTGAGCATGTTGTTCTGAAGAATTGAGGTGCACTTTGGGGCCTTCGAGCTTCCCTGGTGGCTCAGATGGTAAAGCATCTGCCTGCAATGTGGGAGACCCGGGTTCGATCCCTGGGTTGGGAAGATCTCCTGGGTAAGGAAATGGTAACCCACTCCAGTATTCTTGCCTGGAGAATCCCACGGATGGAGGAGCCTGGTAGGCTACAGTCCATGGGGTCGCAAAGAGTCGGACACAACTGAGCGACTTCACTTTCACTTTCACTTTGGGGCCTTTGCCTTGGTTGGTGATAAGGTGCCAGGGGTTTTATCAACATGATTTTACACAATCAGTGTAAATGTGAACACAGTGAAAAGCACCAAAAATATCTTTGTGCTATTATGAAAACAGTTTTGATTTTGTAAATGTCCAGAGTAGGGCTTGGGAACACAGGGGTGCTCAAACTGCAAACTGAGAACCATTGCCTTTAACTAAACTTTGAGACGGCTGCATCATCAAATGCTGCAGAAAAGGAAACAAAAGCAAACTAAAACACTACCTAAAAGCAACTGAAAAGTCCTACTGGATTTCGCAACAAGGGCTTCAGGGACAATCTTGTCAAGAAAAGTTCTAGGGTTGGTTTTTCCTAGGTTAACCTATCTTTATGAAGTGATGTAAACGGAAAATATACCCTCTCCCATTCCAGTTGAATGTATTTTGTCCATTTTAAATCGAAATTCTTAAATGTATGAAGGCATTAATTATGGTTGTCATCAAACCTGAAAGAGCATATCAAATTTCTCTGACTAGGAACTAAATGTCTTTTCCTTCTGTGAATTATGGATCTAGCATGTAAAACAATTTGGCATGCCATTTATAATAACCTAGGGTAAGAAGCAAATCCCAAGAAAGGGATAGTCAGAAACCCCATACCCACTGGCTACAATGTACAGAAGTCAAATGCAATGGTTCAATATATTAAGAACTTACTTTGAAACGATTTGAATAAAAGGATATAAGGTTATTTGGCAGATTGTAGGCCATATGGGCCTTTTTACACATATGAAGGGCAGGCAATGTGTTAGGAAAGTGACATTTCCTTCTCTGGGCCTTCCTTTGAGTCAGAAATATTATTCATCTCATCTTATATAAAAGATGAGCCCTTTCAAAACCCTTAAAGCCAGGGGTTATTAACCCTCACATAAAGATGATTAACCCTATCTAACCTTAATGACTTTATATTAAACTCTATCTAGAAGTGAATTTCATCTAGGTTAAACAACTTGCAAAGTTAATGAGATTTTCAGTTTCTTAATGTTATCTGAGCAAAATCAATTTCTTTATGAAGTATGATTTCTTCTTCACTCAAAATAGTTAAGCTTTGGATTCTATATATGGCATAGTGTTCTACAATGCTGGATTGCATTGTTTCCATTATAAAGCACTTTGGCAAATGTAATTGTAAAGAAACAGAAGCTAAGGGATCTGCAATATCATGAGATGCTCCAGTTCAGTTCACTTGCTCAGTTGTGTCCAACTCTTTGCGACTCCATGAACCGCAGCACACCAGGCCTCCCTGTCCATCACCAACTCCCAGAGTTTACCAAACTCATGTCCATTGAGTCAGTGATGCCATCCAATCATCTTATCCTCTTTCGTCCCCTTCTCCTCCTGCCTTCAATCTTTCCCAACATGAGGGTCTTTTCAAATGAGTCAGCTCTTCGCATCAGGTGGCCAAGTCCACCAAGCTTCAACACCAGGCCTTCCAATGAACACCCAGGACTGATTTCCTTTAGGATGGACTGGTTGGATCTCCTTGCAGTCCAAGGGACTCTCAAGAGTCTTCTCCAACACCACAGTTCAAAAGTATCAATTCTTCTGCACTCAGCTTTCTTTATAGTCCAACTCTCACATCCATACATGACTACTGGAAAAACCATAGCCTTGACTAGATGGACCTTTGTTGACAAAGTAATGTCTCTGCTTTTTAATATGCTGTTTAGGTTGGTCATAACTTTCCTTCCAAGGAGCAAGTGTCTTTTAATTTCAGGGCTGCAATCACTCCTGCAGTGATTTTGGAGCCCCCCAAAAATAAAAAATAAAGTCAGCCACTGTTTCCCCATATATTTGCCATGAAGTGGTGGCATCACCGACTCGATGGGCATGAGTTTCAGTAACCTCCGGGAGTAGGTGATGGACAGGGAGGCCTGGCGTGCTGCAGTTCATGGGGTCGCAAAGAGTCGGACACGACTGAGCGACTGAACTGATGGGACTGGTTGTCATGATCCTAGTTTTCTAAATGTTGAGCTTTAAGCCAACTTTTTCACTCTCTTCCTTCACTTTCACCAAGAGGCTCTTTAGTTCTTCACTTTCTGCCATAGGAGTGGTGTCATCTGCATATCTGAGGTTATTGATATTTCTCCCGGCAATCTTGATTCCAGCTTGTGCTTCATCCAGCCCAGATGATTACTATGCTGCTAAAGACTTTGTCCTCCTCAGGTAACATTTCTAGTATCCATTCATAAGGTAATAGTGATTCCTATTTTATTACATCCTATCAGTACTGAATAGATTTGGATATATGCATCAGCATTTATCTTACAGTTTGGTATCTGCCTGATTTACTTCTAATTCTTGCTTGGCTTTAGACTAGATACTATGTTTCATTTCATTACGGAACATTTCCCATCAATGTTAAATAAATGCTCTTAGGGTTATATAACATCAAATTTGATGGTGCTTGGGCTTCCCTTGTAGCTCAGCTGGTAAAGAATCCTCCTGCAATGCGGGAGACCTGGGTTTGATCCCTGAGTTGGGAGGATCCCTGGAGATGGGAACGGCTACTCACTCCAGTATTCTGGCCTGGAGAATTCCATGGACTGTATAGTCCATGGAGTCTGCAAGGAGTCACACATAACTGAGCGACTTTCACTGGCAGCGTTAACCCTCTGTTGTTGTTGTTACTGCTATTTAGTTGCTAAGATGTGTCTAATTCCTTGTTACCCTGTGGACTGCAACATGCCAGGCTTCTCTGTCCTTTGCTATCTCATGAGTTTGCTCAAACTTACATGCATCAGGTTGGTGATGCTATCCAAACATTTTATCCTCTGTTGTCCCCTTCTCCTCTTTCCCTCAATCTTTCCCAGCATCAGGGTCTTTTCCAATGAGTTGGGTCTTTGCATCAGATGGTCAAAGTAATGGAGCTTCAGCTTCAGCATCAGTCTATCCAATGAATATTCAGGACTGATTTCCTTTAAGATTGACTGGTTTGATCTCCTTGCAATCCAAGGGACTTTCAAGAGCCTTCTCCAACACCGTAGTTCAAAAGCATCAGTCCTTTGATGTTCCGCCTTCTTTATAGTCCAACTCTCACATCTGTACATGACTGCTGGAAAAACCACAACTTTGACTCTACAGATCTTTTTTTCATGTCTAAAAATAATTCTGCTTACCTTCATCATTGCCACTGGAAGAGGTTCAAACTGCAGTAGTGTTGGTTTGGGGCTTCCCTGTTGTCTGGTAAAGACCCTGCCTGCTATGCGGGAGACCTGGGTTTGATCCTTGGGTCAGGAAGATCCTTGGAGAAAGGAATGGCCACCCACTCCACTATTCTTGCCTGGAGAATTCCATGGACAAAGGTGCTATAGTCCATGGAGTCTCAAAGAATCAGACACAACTGAGCAACTAACACATTGTTGCCAATTGAATTGTCATCTAGGTGTTTACATTAAACCTTTTCTTTCAGATTAACCCCCAATCCTTTTTTTTTTTTTTTTTTACTGCAGCTATGAAATTAAAAGATGCTTACTCCTTGGAAGGAAAGTTATGACCAACTTAGACAGCATATTAAAAAGCAAAGACATTAATTACTGTGCCAACAAAGATCCATCTAGTTAAGGCTAAGGTTTTTCCAGCAGTTATGTATGGATGTGAGAGTTGGACTATAAAGAAAGCTGAGCACCGAAGAATTGATGCTTTTGAGCTGTGGTGTTGGAGAAGACTTTTTTTTTTTCAATTATCTTTATTAGTTGGAGGTCAATTACTTCGCAACATTGCAGTAGGTTTTGTCATACACTGACATGAATCAGCCATGGAGTTACATGTATTCCCCATCCTGATCCTCCCTCCCACCTCCCCCCTGGAGAAGACTCTTGAGAGTTCCTTGGACTGCAAGGAGATCCAATCAGTCAATCCTATAGGAAATCAGTCCTCAAAATTCATTGGAAGGACGGATGTTGAAGCTGAAACTCCAATACTTTGGCCACCTGATGTGAAGAGCTGACTCATTGGAAGAGACCCTGATGCTGGGAAAGATTGAAGGCAGGAGAAGAAGGGGACAACAGAGGATGAGACGGTTGGGTGGCATCACCAACTCAATGGACATGAGTTTGAGTAAAGTCTGGGAGCTGGTGACAGACAGGGAGGCCTGGCGTGCTGCAGTCCATCGGGTGGCAAAGAATCACACACAACTGAGTGACTGAATGGAACTGAGCTGAACTGATGCTTGAGCTGAAGCTCTAATACTCTAATGCAAAGTGTCAGCTCATTGGAAAAGACCCCGATGCTGGGAAAGATTGAGGACAGGAGGAGACGGGGTGATAGAGGACAAGATGGTTGGATGGTATCACCAACTGAATGGGTGTGAGTTTGGTCAAGCTCCAGGAGGTGGTGAAGGACAGGGAAGCCTGGTGTGCGGCAGACCACGGGGTTGCAAAGCATCGGACATGACTGAGTGACTGAACAACAACATAAGCTGTCTGAGTAACGTGGCTATGTGGTCTATTTTTCCATTCATTATTTTCTTTTTCCTTAATATTCAATCTAACCAAGAGTCAATTTACAAATGGTCAATTTACAGATGGTCAGAATTCGGAGTATAGTCCCATTCAGTTCACATGATAAACACATTCATCTGGCTCATAAAATAAAGTGACCAATAACATTGGGGCCATCACCACCAGATTGCTACCAGATACATTTATCCATTTAGGAATGCTGGATAGGGAAAGCTCTGCTGGATATAAATTCTTACCTTTCAGATAGTTTTGTAGATGTGACTCTGGACAAGTGGGAGCAAAGTAAGGGGGATGGAAATAGTTATTGAGGATTTGCTGCTTAACATGAGTACGTACATACATTAAAGCTTTGAAAAGGACAAGTTATTCAAATGTGTAGCATCTATCAGAATCAGAGGAAAATATGCATAATGAAAGGCAAAATTTGTTCCTAACTACAAATTATGTAGAAGCCTGGCACACAATTTTGCATAAAGAGTTGATGAGGGAATACCCATTAAGGTACCTTATCAATTCAGCTAATGGTGGGGAATTATTACCTAAGGCTTATTCTTGAGTGTTTTAATAAGTTTAATTTTTAGTGCATTATGTGTGGTAATGTTAAAACCACATTGAAGTTCAGTTCAGCTTAGTTCAGTCGCTCAATCATGTACGACTCTTTGCCACCCCATGGACTGCAGCACGCCAGGCCTCCCTGTCCATCACCATCTCCCAGAGCTTGCTCAAACTCATGTCCATTGAGTTGGTGATGCCATCCAACCATCTCATCCTCTGTTGTCCCCTTCTTCTCCTGCCTTCAATCTTTCCCAGCATCAGGGTCTTTTCCAATGAGTCGGTTCTTTACATCAGGTGGCCAAAGTATTGGAGTTTCAGCTTCAGCCTCAGTCCTTCCAATGAATATTCAGGACTGATTTCCTTTGGATGGACTGGTTGGATTTCCTTGCAGTTCAAGGGACTCTTGAGAGTCTTCTCAAACATCACAGTTCAGAAGCATCAATTCTTTGGTGCTCAGTTTTCTTTATAGTCCAACTCTCACATCCATACATGACTACTGGAAAAACCTTAGCTTTGACTATACAGACCTATGCTGGCTAAGCAATGTCTCTGCTTTCTAATGTGCTGTCTAGGTTTGTCATAGTTTTCTTCCAAGGAGCAAGCATCTTTTAATTTCATGGCTGCAGTCACCAACTGCAGTGATTTTGGAGACCCAAAAAATAAAGTCTGTCACTGTTTCCACTGTTTCCCCATCTATTAGCCATTGAAGTTTACCTGATGCTTTTTTGCATTTTTGATTTCTCTGTATTTCACATCCCCAGACACTTAAGCTATAATTAGAGTGAAGTTAGAGGTTTCCTAGAGGAGAGGACTCTTCAGCTCACCATTGTTATCTGTTCTTATGTAACGCCCCATTGCTTGCTTGCTATGAGGCTGAAAGGATGAACGAAGTGATGCGAATTTTCAAGCTGTGAGAGCAAGGGTGTTGCTCCCTTTCATTTCAGTTTGTTACAGCTTTGACCATCACATTTAAAGAGGATAACTTCGTCTCAGTCTATGTTATATATATTCCAAATAACTGTCTTACAAGATGAAACACATGAAAAAGATAGTACACAGATAATCAGAAACTGAAGATTCAATGTCATGCAATGCTATATATCAGGAAATCAATTTTTGTCACAAAGGTATTCATTTGAGTTTTCATTAGGTGAAATGAAAATAACTAGAAGAAAAGCTCAAGTATATTATAAAATTATGCCCCACAGAACATCAAACTGAAACCATATCAAAGAAAGTAGACCACTAAAAAGAGCCTTTCAACACAGTTCTGCAATAATAAATAGAAATTAATTACTCTGATTTAAACTCATCTTTCAAATGTCCTCTATCACTGACAGTAGAAAAATAGGATTATTTTATTATTTTCCAAGTTGTTTAAAAATGTAGAATTTGATTCTCATGAGTACATGCTATTAATCTGACTCTCTTATTTTAAACCCACATTAAATATTTGATATAATAGATCTATCAACCAGATAAATAAATAAGTACAAATTTTTCTTAAATGATACTACTCCAGATTAATTTAAACAAATGTTAAATTTCAATATAAAATCAATAATGTCTTCTGTGTTTGAAGGTGGGAGGAATCTTAGGAAGATAACATAATAACTCTCCCAATTTTACAGGTGAGAAATTATGCTTATAGAAGTAAAAATGCCTTTTCTTCTACTCAGAAGCCAAATATTAGGATAATTGGATTCCTAACCAATTTTTCTTATTTTAATCCTGTCTGTACTTCATAATTCTGAGAAATTGGTGCTCTACAAATTAAAAGGATAAAAAATTTTTTTGTTTCCTTTTAGTTGTCTATTATTTTGGAGACTTTTTACTAAACATTTTAATCACATAATTTAAAATATGTTTGATAATATCTCTCTACATTGTTAACTATTCAAATGGGCATGCTGTTAACACTTTTGCTGTTCACAGGTAAAAATATTCTGCAGCTTTATGCATTTTTGAAAAACTTTTCAAAGAAAAGAGTTTTCAGACAAACTCTGGAACTACAACTATGTGGGACTCAAATATTTAACAAATTGGAGACAGAGCTATTATTTGTTTAGTTGGTTTTCTATCATTTTTCCTACATCAGCAAAGCACCTGCCATTTAAAAAATTCACACAAAGAAATTGTCACTATTCTATGTGAGACATGATAAATTTCTTCTATTTGAAGAATCACATTGAAAGGCCTTTCATGAATTTCAGGGAACTACAGTTAGGTCATTACATATAAAACTAAAGAAATAAAATATAGCAATGTTTGTTTGTTAGTTCAATAATTCTGCCCTCAATCTTGCTCCAGGATGGGCAAGGCCTCTCTACTAATAAATAGAAATTAAAATATAGTTTGTTGTTAAGCCAGAAACGATTAAGGTTTCCAAGATTTAACCCTCCTTAGAAGATAAGAAGATAGTTGGCTATAATTATATAACTTTATAACTAAACTATATAACTATTGAGGACTTCCCTGTAACTCAAACAGTAAAGAATCTGCCTGCAATGCAGGAGACCAGGGTCCAATCCCTGGGTCGGGAAGATCCTCTGGAGAGGGGAATGGCAACCTACTCCAGTATTCTTGCCTGGAGATTCCCATGGACAGAGAAGCCTGGTATGCTACAGTCTGTGGGGTCGCAGAGTCGGACACGACTGAGCCACTAAAATACACACACACACACACACACACACACACATACACACACATGTGTATATATATATATTTATATACATATATAGTGGGCTGGAGAAAAGACAGTTCATTGCTCAATTAGTCACAGTAAAAGCAGCATCCAGGGTATTACCTTGTGTTGCTTTCTTGAGTCCCAATCCAGATAGGGTTGTTTGGTGAGAGCTATATAGCAGCTATATGTGAAATAAAGTACATTATATAAGTGGAGAAACTAGAAATTAAAAACAAAACAAAAAAAAAACACAACTCTGATCTCATGTGGGGTTGCTGGTGATCTGCCCATCCTCCTCTCCAGAAAGAGAGGACCTTATCTTTACTCTGGAATATAAGCAGATTTACTCTGGGGAGGGGAGGAGGAAGTTTTAATCTTTATTAACTTGGACTATCTCAGGTTTAGGGATGTCTCTAAGATTTATTATCCTGAAATGTTTGTTTCCTTGTACAAACATCCCTATATTGGAAGTAAACCATTTTGCTTAGAGGACCAGAACTGCAGAAATGTAAAATATTCTTGGAAAATTGTCTTTTATCTGTCAGTTGTTATTGGGGTTTTCTAAGTTGAGCATGAGTTTATCTTAGGTGACGCTTTTGCTTCGTTGGCATATGCACGAGAGGGTCCTGAAGGCTAACCTGCAGATTAAACACAGCTCTGTGGTTGCTTCCCTTTGCCTATATGGGCCTCAAGATCCTTCCAAACAAATATTTTTTTCTCTCTTTCCAGTGTCACTCTTTCGTATTTGCCTTTTTTGCTAGAACTGCATTGTTAGGTAAAGGATGTCTCCTTTTCTAGGTCAGCTGAAATTTCTTAACTTTGAAGTCCTTCTTTCTTTCATTAACAAGTGAACATTCTCTGCAATCTAAGTAAAGGCGGTTTTCTTTTTCTTTTTTTTTCATTCATTTCATTTATTAGCAAAACTCAGAAGCAGAAACCTTGTAACCACTGAATATAAAAGAGATAAACACATTACAGCCCCTGCCCTAAAGAAGTTATAGTCTAATGCAGAAAGTCAAATTTGCAGATAAATTGCAATGAGTTTATAAGAATATGCTAGAAATATATAGTGGTTGAGTCAAGTGAGATGGATTCAAGTCTACCACATGGGGTCATGAAGTCTTCACAAAGGACGTGAAGTGAAAGTGAAAGTTGCTCAGTCATGTCGGACTCTTTGCAACCCCATGGACTATAGTCCATGGAATTCTCCAGGCCGGAATACTGGAATGGGTAGCCTTTCCCTTCTCCAGGGGATCTTCCCACCCCAGAAATTGAACTGGGGTCCCCGGCATTGGAGGTGGATTCTCTGAGCTATCAGAGAAGTCTCACAAAGGAAATTAACCTCAAAAGATGAGAGGTGTTGGCCACTTGGAAGGGAGTTGGGCATTGTGAAGAAAAGAACATTTTAGGTGGAATAGCACCTGTGGTCAAAACACGGAGGCAAAACTAAATGTGACATTTGGAGAAGCATGAATAGTAGACATGCAGAAAAGTAGGATCTGAAGAGAAGTTAGAGAAGAAATTGAGCTAAAGATGTAGGTATAATCAGACTATGAGGGCCCTAAGTGCCATTTCTATTTCCTTCTTATTTAAAATGCTGTGTTAATTTATTATTTAATGCTGAGTTATTCCTTTTTTACATTCTTTTCCATTTTAGGTGATTACAAGATATTGAGTACAGTCTCCTGTGATATACAGTAGGTCATTTTTGGTTATCTATTTTACATATGTGTGCTAAATCACTTCAGTCAAATCCAACTCTTTGTGACACCATGGATTTTAGCCCACGAGGTTCCTCTGTCCATGGGATTCTCCAGGCAAGGATACTGGAGTAGGTTGCCATGCTCTCCTCCACGGGATTCAGGGATTGAAATTGTTTCTCTTATGTCTCCTTCATTGCAGGCAGTTTCTTTACAGCTAGCACCACCTGGGAAGCACAATATATGCTAGTGTATATATTTTAATCCCAAACTCTAATTATCAGTTCAGTTCAGTCGCTCAGTCGAGTCTGACTCTTGGCAACCCCATGAATAGCAGCACGCCAGGCCTCCTTGTCCATCACAAACTCCCGGAGTTTACTCAAACTCATGCCCATCGAGTCAGTGATGCCATCCAACCATCTCATCCTCTGTCATCCCCTTCTCCTCCTGCCCCCAATCCCTCCCAGTATCAAGGTCTTTTCCAACGAGTCAGCTCTTTGCATGAGGTGGCCAAAGTATTGGAGTTTCAGCTTCAGTATCAGTCCTTCCAATGAACACCCAGGACTGATCTCCTTTAGGATGGACTGGCTGGATCTCCTTGCAGTCCAATGGACTCTCAAGAGTCTTCTCCAACACCATAGATTAAAAGCATCAATTTTTCAGTGTTCAGCTTTCTTCACAGTCCAACTCTCACATCCACACATGACCACTGGAAAAACCATAGCCTTGACTGGATGGACCTTTGTTGGCAAAGTAATGTCTCTGCTTTTTAATATGCTATCTAGGTTGGTCATAACCTTCCTTCCAAGGAGTAAGCGTCTTTAATTTCATGGTTGCAGTCACCATCTGCAGTGATTTTGGAGCCCCCAAAAATAAAGTCAGTCACTGTTTCCACTGTCTCCCCATCTATTTCCCATGAGGTGATGGGACCAGATGCCATGATCTTAGTTTTCTGAATGTTGAGATTTAAGCCAACTTTTTCACTCTCCTCTTTTACTCTCATCAAGAGGCTTTTTAGTTCCTCTTCACTTTCTGCCATAAGGGTGGTATCATCTGCATATCTGAGGTTATTGATATTTCTCCTGGCAATCTTGATTCCAGCTTGTG